>NC_069499.1:1081159435-1081271935 GCF_027579735.1 Bombina bombina | reverse complement strand
CCCTAACTTAAATATTAATTAAATAAATCTAAAAAATATTTCTATTATTAACTAAATTAATCCTATTTAAAACTAAATACTTACCTTTAAAATAAACCCTAATATAGCTACAATATAAATAATCATTTTATTGTAGCTATCTTAGGATTTATTTTTATTTTATAGGTAACTTTCAATTTATTTTAACTAGGTACAATAGCTATTAAATAGTTATTAACTATTTAATATCTTACCTAGCTAAAATAAAGAGAAATTTACCTGTAAAATAAAAACTAACCTAATTTACAATTACACCTAACACTACACTATACTTAAATAAATTATTCCTATTTAAAACTAAATACTTACCTGTAAAATAAATCCTAAGATAGCTACAATGTAATTAATAATTACATTGTACCTATTTAGGATTTATATTTATTTTACAGGCAACTTTGTATTTATTTTAGCTAGTTAGAATAGTTATTAAATAGTTATTAACTATTTAATAACTACCTAGCTAAAAGAAATACAAAATTACCTGTAAAATAAATCCTAACCTAAGTTACAATTAAACCTAACACTACACTATCATTACATTAATTAAATAAATTAACTACAAATAACTACAATTAAATACAATTACATAAACTAACTAAAGTACAAAAAATAAAAAAATAGGTTACAAACATTTAAAAAATATTACAACAATTTTAAGCTAATTACACCTAATCTAAGCCCCCTAATAAAATAAAAAAATAAAAAAATTCCCTACCCTATTCTACATTAAAAAAGTTCAAAGCTCTTTTACCTTACCAGCCCTTAAAAGGGCCTTTTACCTTACCAGCCCTTAAAAGGGCCTTTTGTGGGGCATGCCCCAAAGAATTCAGCTCTTTTGCCTGTAAAAGAAAAATACAACCCCCCCAACATTAAAACCCACCACCCACATACCCCTAATCTAACCCAAACCCCCCTTAAAATAACGTAACACTAATCCCCTGAAGATCATCCTACCTTTAGTCGTCTTCACTCAGCCGAGCCACCGATGGAACTGAAGAGGAGATCCGGAGCGGCAGAAGTGATCCTCCAAGGCGCTGAAGAATTCTTCTATCCGGGCGTTGTCATCTTCCAAGCAGGGTCTTCTATCTTCAATCTTCATTCCGCCGACGCGGAACATCCTTCTTTCCCGACGGACTACCGACGAATGAAGGCTCCTTTAAGGGACGTCATCCAAGATGGCGTCCCTTCAATTCCGATTGGCTGATAGGATTCTATCAGCCAATCGAAATTAAGGTAGGAAAAATCTGATTGGCTGATTGAATCAGCCAATCAGATTGAGCTCGCATTCTATTGCCTGATCGGATCAGCCAATAGAATGCGAGCTCAATCTGATTGGCTGATTGGATCAGCCAATCGGATTGAACTTCAATCTGATTGGCTGATTCAATCAGCCAATCAGATTTTTCCTACCTTAATTCCGATTGGCTGATCGGCCAATCGGAATTGAAGGGACGCCATCTTGGATGACGTCCCTTAAAGGAGCCTTCATTCGTCGGTAGTCCGTCGGGAAAGAAGGATGTTCCGCGTTGGCGGGATGAAGATTGAAGATTGAAGACCCCGCTTGGAAGATGACATCGCCCGGATAGAAGAATTCTTCAGCGCCGCTTGGAAGATGACATTGCCCAGATAGAAGACTTCTTCATCGCCGCCTGGAGGATCACTTCATCGGATGGAAGATTTCTTCAGCGCCCCTTGGAGGATCACTTCTGCCGCTCCGGATCTCCTCTTCAGTTCCATCGGTGGTTCGGCTGAGTGAAGACAACTAAAGGTAGGATGATCTTCAGGGGATTAGTGTTAGGTTATTTTAAGGGGGGTTTGGGTTAGATTAGGGGTATGTGGGTGGTGGGTTTTAATGTTGGGGGGGTTGTATTTTTCTTTTACAGGCAAAAAAGCTGAATTCTTTGGGGCATGCCCCACAAAAGGCCCTTTTAAGGGCTGGTAAGGTAAAAGAGCTTTGAACTTTTTTTAATGTAGAATAGGGTAGGGAATTTTTTTTATTTTGGGGGCTTTGTTATTTTATTAGGGGGCTTAGATTAGGTGTAATTAGCTTACAAATGTTGTAATATTTTTTAAATGTTTGTAACCTATTTTTTTATTTTTTGTAACTTAGCTTTTTTATTTTTTGTACTTTAGTTAGTTTATGTAATTGTATTTAATTGTAGTTATTTGTATTTAACTTATTTAATTTATTTAATGATAGTGTAGTGTTAGGTTTAATTGTAACTTAGGTTAGGATTTATTTTACAGGTAATTTTGTATTTCTTTTAGCTAGGTAGTTATTAAATAGTTAATAACTATTTAATAACTATTCTAACTTGCTAAAATAAATACAAAGTTGCCTGTAAAATAAATATAAATTCTAAGATAGCTACAATGTAATTATTAATTATATTGTAGCTATCTTAGGGTTTATTTTACAGGTAAGTATTTAGTTTTAAATAGGAATAATTTATTAAAGTATAGTGTAGTGTTAGGTGTAATTGTAACTTAGGTTAGTTTTTATTTTACAGGTAAATTTCTCTTTATTTTAGCTAGGTAAGCTATTAAATAGTTAATAACTAGTTAATAGCTATTGTACCTAGTTAAAATAAATTGAGTTACCTATAAAATAAAAATAAATCCTAAGATAGCTACAATATAATTATTATTTATATTGTAGCTATATTAGGGTTTATTTTATAGGTAAGTATTTAGTTTTAAATAGGATTCATTTAGTTCATAATAGAAATATTATTTAGATTTATTTAATTAATATTTAAGTTAGGGGGTGTTAGGGTTAGTGTTAGACTTAGGTTTAGGGGTTAATAATTTTATTACAGTGGCGGCGGTGTAGTGGGGGGCAGGATAGGGGTTAATAAATGTACAGGGAGTGCAGAATTATTAGGCAAATGAGTATTTTGACCACATCATCCTCTTTATGAATGTTGTCTTACTCCAAGCTGTATAGGCTCGAAAGCCTACTACCAATTAAGCATATTAGGTGATGTGCATCTCTGTAATGAGAAGGGGTGTGGTCTAATGACATCAACACCCTATATCAGGTGTGCATAATTATTAGGCAACTTCCTTTCCTTTGGCAAAATGGGTCAAAAGAAGGACTTGACAGGCTCAGAAAAGTCAAAAATAGTGAGATATCTTGCAGAGGGATGCAGCACTCTTAAAATTGCAAAGCTTCTGAAGCGTGATCATCGAACAATCAAGCGTGTCATTCAAAATAGTCAACAGGGTCGCAAGAAGCGTGTGGTAAAACCAAGGCGCAAAATAACTGCCCATGAACTGAGAAAAGTCAAGCGTGCAGCTGCCAAGATGCCACTTGCCACCAGTTTGGCCATATTTCAGAGCTGCAACATCACTGGAGTGCCCAAAAGCACAAGGTGTGCAATACTCAGAGACATGGCCAAGGTAAGAAAGGCTGAAAGATGACCACCACTGAACAAGACACACAAGCTGAAACGTCAAGACTGGGCCAAGAAATATCTCAAGACTGATTTTTCTAAGGTTTTATGGACTGATGAAATGAGAGTGAGTCTTGATGGGCCAGATGGATGGGCCCGTGGCTGGATTGGTAAAGGGCAGAGAGCTCCAGTCCAACTCAGACGCCAGCAAGGTGGAGGTGGAGTACTGGTTTGGGCTGGTATCATCAAAGATGAGCTTGTGGGGCCTTTTCGGGTTGAGGATGGAGTCAAGCTCAACTCCCAGTCCTACTGCCAGTTTCTGGAAGACACCTTCTTCAAGCAGTGGTACAGGAAGAAGTCTGCATCCTTCAAGAAAAACATGATTTTCATGCAGGACAATGCTCCATCACACGCGTCCAAGTACTCCACAGCGTGGCTGGCAAGAAAGGGTATAAAAGAAGAAAATCTAATGACATGGCCTCCTTGTTCACCTGATCTGAACCCCATTGAGAACCTGTGGTCCATCATCAAATGTGAGATTTACAAGGAGGGAAAACAGTACACCTCTCTGAACAGTGTCTGGGAGGCTGTGGTTGCTGCTGCACGCAATGTTGATGGTGAACAGATCAAAACACTGGCAGAATCCATGGATGGCAGGCTTTTGAGTGTCCTTGCAAAGAAAGGTGGCTATATTGGTCACTGATTTGTTTTTGTTTTGTTTTTGAATGTCAGAAATGTATATTTGTGAATGTTGAGATGTTATATTGGTTTCACTGGTAAAAAATAAATAATTGAAATGGGTATATATTTGTTTTTTGTTAAGTTGCCTAATAATTATGCACAGTAATAGTCACCTGCACACACAGATATCCCCCTAAAATAGCTATAACTAAAAACAAACTAAAAACTACTTCCAAAACTATTCAGCTTTGATATTAATGAGTTTTTTGGGTTCAATGAGAACATGGTTGTTGTTCAATAATAAAATTAATCCTCAAAAATACAACTTGCCTAATAATTCTGCACTCCCTGTATTATAGGTGGCGACGGTGTAGGGGGGGCAGGATAGGGGTTAATAAATTTAATATAGGTGCGGCAGGGTCAGGGAGCGGCGGTTTAGGGGTTAAACTATTTATTTAGTTGCTGCGAGGTGCGGGATCAGCAGGATAGGGGTTAATAACTTTATTATAGAGGGCGACGGTATAGGGGGGGCAGGATAAGGGTTACTAGGTATAATGTAGGTTGCTGCGGTGTCCGGGAGCGGCGGTTTAGGGGTTAATACATTTATAAGAGTTGCGGCGGGGTCTAGGAGCAGCGGTTTAGGGGTTACTAACTTTATTGAGTTGCGGGGGGTTCCGGGGGTGCCGGTATAGGGGGTAGAACAGTGTAGTTTAGTGTGGGTGCTTAGTGACAGGCTAGCAAGAAAGCTGTAAAAAAGCCAAAGAGCAGCGAGATCGGATGAGTGATAACTCTCACAATCCGCTGCTTGGTGCGTGGCTTTTTGACAGCTTTTTTGATAACTTTGGCGAATTCTCGCAGGTCTGCGGCGGCGATGTGAGGCGAGCTTAGGCGGGCGTATTGGGCCGGCGAAGGCAGGTAAAATAGACGCGTTGATAACTACCCCCCTTGGCCTTTTATAGTATAGGATTCGTTTTTTGGTTTTTTGGGGGGTGTTTTTTTTTATACGGGGTATTAGAATAGAAATAATTTTTATTATTTTGGATAATTTCGTTTGTTATTTTTGTAATCTTAGTGTTTATTATTTTTTTTAATGGTAGTGTTTTAATTATTTTTAATTGTAGTTTTTATTATTTTTAGTAATGTTAGGTTTTATTATTTTTAGTAATGTTAGGTTTTTTATTTTTTGTATTATTTTTTTTTACCAAGTAATTTTTTTAGTTTAAGCTTAGGTTTTATTTTTATTTCACAGGTAAGTTTGTATTTATTTTAACTAGGTAGTTAGTAAAAAGTAATATTGTAACTAGCTTAGGTTTTATTTTTATTTTCAGGTAAGTTAGTTAAAGGGACACTCAAGTCAAAATTAAACTTTCATTATTCAGATAGAGCATGCAATTTTAAACAACTTTCCAATTTACTTCAATTAACAAAATGTGCACAGTCTTTTTATATTTACATTTTTTGAGTCACCAGCTTTTACTGAGCATTTGCAAGAATTCACAGAATAAACGTGTATGCATTTGTGATTGGCTGATGGCTGTCACATGGTACGCGTATGCATTTGTGATTGGCTGGTGGCTGTCACATGGTACAGGGGGAGTGGAAATAGACATAACTTTTAAAATTGTCAGAAAAAAAATCTACTACTCACTTGAAGTTCAGACTAAGTGCTATTGCATTGTCTTGTTACCATGCATTTGTTGAATATGCAATCTACTGTGTTGACTGTTCCTTTAATAATTATAACTTTACTTTAAGTGTATTTTAATTATATTAAAGTTAGGGGGTGTTAGGTTTAGGGGTTAATAGTTTAATTTAGCTAGTTGCGATGTGGGTGGTGGCGGTTTAGAGGTTAATTATTTTATTTTGTGTTTTCAATGTGGGGGGACACCGTTTAGAGGTTAATAGGTTTATTTAATTTTGGCAATGTGGGGGGGCGGTGGTTTAAAGGTTAATAGGTTTAGTTTGTGTTGGCGATGTGGGGGGAGCGGTTTAGAGGTTAATAGGTTTAGTTAGTGTTGGCGATGTCGGGGAACGGGGGTTTAGAGGTTAATATGTTCAGTTAGTGTCAGCGATGTCGGGGAAGGGTGGTTTAGAGGTTAATAGGTTTAGTTAGTGTCGCAATGTCGGGAATGGCAGTTTAGGGGTTAATAGGTTTAGTTAGTGTTGACGATGTCGGGGAACGGTGGTTTAGAGGTTAATAGATTTAGTTAGTGTTAGCGATGTGGTGGGGCAGTGGTTTGGGGGTTAATAGGTTTAGTTAGTGTTGGCGTTGTCAGGGAACAGTGGTTTAGAGGTTAATATGTTTAGTTAGTGTCGGTAATGTCGGGGAATGGCAGTTTAGAAGTTAATAGGTTTAGTTAGTGTCGGCGATGTCAGGGAATGGCGGTTTAGGGGTTAATAGGTTTAGTTAGTATCGGCGATGTTGGAGAACGGCGGTTTAGAGGTTAATAGGTTTAGTTAGTGTTGACGATGTCGGGGAACGGTGGTTTAGAGGTTAATAGATTTAGTTAGTGTTAGCGATGTGGTGGGGCAGTGGTTTGGGGGTTAATAGGTTTAGTTAGTGTTGGCGTTGTCAGGGAATGGTGGTTTAGAGGTTAATATGTTTAGTTAGTGTAGGTAATGTCGGGGAATGGCAGTTTAGAAGTTAATAGGTTTAGTTAGTGTCGGCGATGTCAGGGAATGGCTGTTTAGGGGTTAATAGGTTTAGTTAGTATCGGCGATGTTGGAGAACGGCGGTTTAGAGGTTGATAGGTTTAGTTCGTTTTGGCAATGTGGGGGGTCTGTGGTTTAGGGGTTAATAGGTTTAGTTAGTGTGTTGGCTATGTGGTGGGGCTGCGGTTTAGAGGTTAATAGGTTTAGTTAGTGTTGACGATGTGGAGGAACGGCGGTTTTTGGGGTTTATAGGTTTAGTTAGTGTGGCAATCTTGGGGGCGGCGGTTTAGAGGTAATAGGTTTAGTTAGTGTTGGCGATGTTGGGGAACGGCGAATTAGAGGTAATTGGTTTAGTTAGTGTTGGCAATGTTGAGGTACGGCGGTTTAGGGGTTAATAGGTTTACTTAGTGTCTGTGATGACGGGGAAAGGCGGTTTAGGGTTAATAGGTTTAGTTACTGTCGGCGATATGGGGGCGGCAGTTTAGGGGTTAATAGGTTTAGTTAGTGTTGGCGATGTTGGGGGCAGCGGTTTAGGGGTTAATAGCTTTGTTTAGTGTTTTAGTTAGTGTTGGCAATGTGGGGGGGCGGTGGTTTAGATGAACAATGAAAAATTCCGAATATGAATTAAGAATGTATCCGAAAATTCGGAAACTGATTTATTCTTTTTCGAAATTTTCATTATTTTTCATATATTTTTCTGGTTGAATTGGCTACTTTTCTATTCAACACAATCACAATAGTGCATTTTTGTCTCTTTCCTGCACTCACTAATGTGTTTTAAGATTCTCAATAAAGCCATAGGCCCTGATCACAATCAAGAGGCTAAGGCTATTTTGGCTCCTTTTCTGGACGAAAAGGCTACTTTTCGATTTAACACAATCATAATAGTGCATTTCCTGATCTATACTGCACTCTCAAATGTGTTTTTGGATCCTCAATAAAAGCCTCTTATGGGCCCCTGTGATAACAATCCATTTTAAACTCACTTTTCAACACCTTTTAGAAGCCAGTTTTGCTTTTTTTTTTATTCAACAACTCTAGGTACTTGCTAAGTCATTGAGAGGGCATTTTGGACATCTTTAAATCTATTTCAGGGATCCATGGCAAAACTCCCATGGAAAATTACATAGTTGATGCAGAGTCTGATTTTAATCCATAAAGGGCATAAATCACCTAACATTCCTAAATTGTTTGGAATAACGTGATTTAAAACATCAGGTATGATGTTGTATCGATCAGGTAGTGTAAGGGTTACGCCCGCTTCACAGTGCGCAGTGTAGGTGATATACCTGCCCTGACCATGCTTTGCAGACCAGGTATCAGTGGTCAGATGGACTCTTGCCCCAACACTGTGTGTCAGACATGCCATTATAGCAGACTTATATGGCTTTGGCGTTGCTTTTTGCTAAATGCCACTGCGCACCACACGTGTTTTATGCCCAGCAGTGAATGGGTTAATTAGGGAGCATGTAGGCAGCTTGTAGAGTTAATTTTAGCTTTAGTGTAGTGTAGTAGACAACCCAAAGTATTGATCTAGGCCCATTTTTGTATATTTCATGCCACCATTTCACCGCAAAATGCGATCAAATAAAAACAAATTGTTCACTTATTCACAAACTTTAGGTTTCTCACAGACATTATTTACAAACAACTTATGCAATTATGGCATAAATGGTTGTAAATGCTTCTCTGGGATCCCCTTTGTTCAGAAATAGCAGACTTATATGGCTTTGGTGTTGCTTTTTGGTAATTAGAAGGCTGCTAAATGCCACTGTGCACCACACGTGTTTTATGCCCAGCAGTGAAGGGGTTAATTAGGGAGCATGTAGGGAGCTTGTAGAATTAGTTTTAGCGTAAGTGTAGTGTAGTAGACAACCCAAAGTATTGATCTAGGCCCATTTTTGTATATTTCATGCCACCATTTCACCGCCAAATGCGATCAAATAAAAAAAAATGTTCACTTTTTCACAAACGTTAGGTTTCTCACAGAAATTATTTACAAACAACTTATGCAATTATGGCATAAATGGTTGTAAATGCTTCTCTGGGATCCCCTTTGTTCAGAAATAGCAGACTTATATGGCTTTGGTGTTGCTTTTTGGTAATTAGAAGGCTGCTAAATGCCACTGCGCACCACACGTGTTTTATGCCCAGCAGTGAAGGGGTTAATTAGGGAGCATGTAGGCAGCTTGTAGAGTTAATTTTAGCTTAAGTGTAGTGTAGTAGACAACCCAAAGTATTAATCTAGGCCCATTTTGGTATATTTAATGCCACCATTTCACCGCCAAATGCGATCAAATTTAAAAAAAACTTAAATTTTTTCGCAATTTTAGGTTTCTCACTGAAATTATTTACAAACAGCTTGTGCAATTATGGCACAAATGGTTGTAAATGCTTCTCTGGGATCCCCTTTGTTCAGAAATAGCAGACATATATGACTTTGGCGTTGCTTTCTTGTAATTAGAAGGCCGCTAAATGCTGCTGCGCATCACACGTGTATTATGGCTAGCAGTGAAGGGGTTAATTAGGTAGTTTGTAGGGAGCTTGCAGGGTTAATTGTAGCTTTAGTGTAGAGATCAGCCTCCCACCTGACACATCATACCCCCTGATCCCTCCCAAGCAGCTCCCTTCCCTCCCCCACCCCACAATAGTCCCCGCCATCTTAAGTACTGGCAGAAAGTCTGCCAGTACTAAAATAAAAGTTTTTTATTTTTTTTAATTTTTTAGCATATTTACATATGCTGTGGTGTAGCATCCCCCCCTTAACCCCCAACCTCCCTGATCCCTCCAAAACAGCTCTCTAATCCTCCCCATCTGCCTTATTGGCAGCCATCTTGGGTACTGGCAGCTGTCTGCTATTATTTCACAGTCAAAAAAGTGTTGTTTTTTTTAAATGTACACTACTTTTACACCAGATATCAGTGGTGGCACTGGGCAAGTGGGCACAGTATACGCTGTGAGCCTGACACACACGCTGGCAGGCAGGCAACTGCAATTAGATTACACAGGAAAAAAAAAAAAGCAGACTGATGTTCTAGCCCTTAAAAGGGCTTTTTGGGGTGCTGTCCTTACAGCAGAGATCAGATGAGTCCTTCAGGACTGTAGTGGACACTGAATACACTAGCCTAGCTATCGATTTCCCTATTAAATCAGCAGCAGCTACACTGTCCCTCCTCTCACTAAGAATGCAACTTCCAAATGAATCTAAAATGGATGCTGTCCAGGAGGTGGGAGGGTCTGGGAGGGAGGGTCTGCTGCTGATTGGCTGTAATGTGTCTTCTGACTGTGAGGTACAGGGTCAAAGTTTACTCAATGATGATGAATAGGGGGCGGATCGAACATCGCATATGTTCGCCCGCCGAGGCGAACGCGAACATGCTATGTTTGCCGGGAACTATTCGCGACATCACTATTTAGCAATTAAAGTCAATTTAAAGTACATCAAAAGTTGCAAACTCATTTCATAATGCAGCATACAAATGAAACCTTTCAAATTATTACATTTTAGTTTAAAAATAAGCAGCCAGATTACAAGTTTTTCTTTATGAGCTGTGCGGTGCTAACGAGCAGTTTTTTTCTCACCGCTCACTTACCTACAGCTCTGGTATTTTTTACAAACCCGACATTTAAAGGCAAGAAGTGAGCATAGAGCAAAATTTAGCTCCATATCTTACTCCAATACCAGCGCTGCTTAATTCAGCGGTGAGCTGGTCGTACGTGCTCGTGCACGATTTCTCCATAGACATCAATGGGGAGAGCCGGCTGAGAAAAAGTCTAACACCTGCCAAAAAGCAGCGTAAAACTCAGTAACGCAGCCCCATTGATTCCTATGGGGAAACACATTTTATGTTTACATCTAACACCCTAATCTTATACTTATTAATCCCTAATCTGCCGCCCCCGACATTGCCGATACCTGCATTATACTTATTAACCCCTAATCTGCCACTCCCAACATCGCTGCCACCTACATTATACTTATTAACCCCTAATCTGCTGCCCCCAACATCCCGACACCTACATTATATTTATTAACCCCTAATCTACCGCACCCAATGCAAGTCGAACCCTAACCCTAACACCCCCTAATTTAAATATAATTTAAATAAATCTAAATAAAGTTACTATAATTAACAAAATTATTCCTATTTAAAACTAAATACTTACCTATAAAATAAACCCTAAGCTAGCTACAATATAACTAATAGTTACATTATAGCTAGCTTAGGCTTTATTTTTATTTTACAGGCAAGTTTGAATTTATTTTAACTATTTAATAACTACCTAGCTAAAATAAATACAAATTTACCTGTAAAATAAAACCTAACCTATGTTACACTAACACCTAACACTACACTACAATTAAATAAATTAACTAAATTAAATACAATTAAATAAATTAAACTAAATTAGCTAAATCACAAAAAAAATCAAACACTAAATTACAGAAAATAAAAAACAAATTACAGATATTTAAACTAATTACACCTAATCTAATAGCCCTATCAAAATAAAAAAAGCCCCCCAAAATAAAAAAAAACCCTAGCCTAAACTAAACTATCAATAGCCCTTAAAAGGGCCTTTTGCAGGGCATTGCCCCCCCAAAAAATCAGCTCTTTTACCTGTAAAAAAAATACAAACAACCACCCAACAGTAAAACCCACCACCCACACAACCAACCCCCCAAATAAAAGCCTAACTAAAAAAAACTAAGTTCCCCATTGCCCTGAAAAGGGCATTTGGATGGTCATTGCCCTTAAAAGGGCTTTTAGCTCTTTTGCAGGCCCAAAGTCCCTAACCTAAAAAATAAACCCACACAATACACCCTAAAAAAAATCACTAACCCCCGAAGATTCACTTACCGGGAGAAGTCTTTATCCAAGCGGCAAAATGTCCTCAACGAAGCCGGCAGAAGTGGTCCTCTAGATGGGCAGAAGTCTTCATCCAGACAGGCAGAAGTCTTTATCCAGATGGCATCTTCTATCTTCATCCTTCCGACGCGGAGCGACTCCATCTTCAAGACATCCGGCGCGGAGCATCCTCTTCAAACGACGGCTTCTTCTCTAATTTATTTAATTGTAGTGTAGTGTTAGGTGTTAGTGTAACATAGGTTTGGTTTTATTTTACAGGTAAATATGTATTTATTTTAGCTAGGTAGTTATTAAATAGTTAATAACTATTTAATAACTATTCTACCTAGTTAAAATAAATACAAACTTGCCTGTAAAATAAAAATAAACCCTAAGCTAGCTACAATGTAACTATTAGTTATATTGTAACTAGCTTAGGGTTTATTTTACATGTAAGTATTTAGTTTTAAATAGGAATTATTTAGTTAATGATAGGAATTTTTATTTAGATTTATTTAAATTATATTTAAGTTAGGGGGTGTTAGGGTTAGGGTTAGACTTAGATTAAGGGGTTAATGCTAGAAGACTGACAAGATCCCCATGTGGGGAGGGTAAGCTATGTTCTGAGACTTAGTAAAGAATTGAATGCTTACATAACAGGGCTAATTAGGCTGGTTGACACTAATTCAGGGCAATCGATTATTTGTTTAAGAAATACTCGTTAGAGACACTTTTTTAAGCACTTTGGAGTGTTTTTCTGGGGTTATTATCCACATGGTAAAAATTTAGTCACTTGGAAGTGATTTTTGTATGCCTCACAACTCCGGAGTGGAGTGGGAGGGGCCTAATTTCACGCCTCAGATGCGCAGTTAGAATTTAAAGACAGTTCAGGCTGCTTCACATGGAGGGTCCAGCTGCTGATTGAGGGCCTCAAAGAAGCTTTTCTCCCCCAAATCTGATCCCTAAGGGCAGGTAGGGCCACAGCAGTAAGATGTGGCAAGGTGCTGTAGTTATTTAACTGGTTGCTGGCTTTAGGCTGCTCCGGTTTGGGCATTAAGGGGTTAATCGTTCTGCAAATTGTGGTGCAATCATATTAAAGCCTTAGGTACATACTGTGAAAATTTCAAAAGGATTGCTGCATTTTTCACTGTTTTGCAAAATTGTGTGCTCTTTTTATTTCTTAAAGGCACAGTAATGTTTTTTCAAATTGTGTTTTTTATTTGATTAAAGTGTTTTCCAAGCCTGCTTGTGTATGCTACTAGTCTGTTAAACTTGTCTGACACTAAGGAAAATCCTTGTTCAATGTGTTTAGAAGCCATGGTGGAACCCCCTTTCAGAATGTGTCCCAATTGCACTAATATGTCTATACACTTTAAAGATCATATTGTTGCACTTAAAAATGTGGCCCAAGATGATTCTCAGACTGAAGGTAATGAGGATAGTCCGTCTACCTCTCCCCATGTGTCACAACCAGTTACGCCCGCGCAAGCGATGCCTAGTACCTCTAGTGCGTCTGCCCCTATTACATTGCAACAACTAGCGACAGTCATGGATAATTCCCTTGCGGCCTTTCTATCCAAACTGCCAGTTTTTCCTGCAAAGCGCGATAGCTCTGTTTTAAGAACAGATTATGAGCATTCTGAAGCTTTGGTAGCCTTATCTTATGTACCCTCACAACGCTCTGAAGTGGAGGTGAGGGATTTGATGTCTGAGGGAGAAATTTCCGATTCCAGAAAGGTTTCTCATCAGGCAGAGTCAGATTCATTAGCGTTTAAATTCAAATTGGAACACCTCCGCGTATTGCTCAGGGAGGTATTAGCTACTCTGGATGATTGTGACCCTATGGTGGTCCCAGAGAAGTTGTGTAAAATGGACAAGTACCTAGAGGTCCCTGTATACACTGATGCGTTTCCGATCCCTAAGAGGGTTGCGGATATTGTTACTAGGGAGTGGGATAGACCAGGTGTCCCTTTTGTTCCCCCCCCCTATTTTTAAGAAAATGTTCCCCATAACTGACCCTAGGCGGGACTCGTGGCAGACGGTCCCTAAGGTAGAGGGGGCGGTTTCTACACTTGCTAAACGCACAACCATACCAATTGAAGACAGTTGTGCTTTTAAAGATCCTATGGATAAAAAGTTAGAAGGTTCACTTAAGAAAATTTTTGTTCAACAAAGTTTTCTTCTCCAACCTATAGCCTGCATTATTCCTGTAACTACTGCAGCGGCTTTCTGGTTTGAGGCGCTGGAGGAGTCGCTCCAGACGGAGACCTCTTATGACGAAATTATGGATAGAATTAAGGCTCTAAAGCTGGCTAATTCTTTTATCACAGATGCCGCTTTGCAATTAGCTAAGTTAGCGGCAAAAAATTCAGGTTTCGCCATTATGGCACGCAGAGCGCTTTGGCTCTAGTCATGGTCGGCCGATGTGTTGTCAAAATCCAAATTGTTAAATATCCCTTTCAAGCGAAAGACCCTTTTTTGCCAGAATTGAAAGAGATTAGTTCAGAAATCACAGGGGGAAAGGGTCATGCTCTCCCCCAGGACAAGCCTTTTAAGGCTAAAAACAAAGCTAATTTTCGTTCCTTTCGTAATTTCAGGAGCGGTCCCGCTTCAGCCTCTACAGCTGCAAAGCAAGAGAGTAAATAACGCTTCACAGCCCAAGGCAACCTGGAAGCCTTACCAGGGCTGGAACAAGGGTAAACAGGCCAAAAAGCCTGCAGCTGCTACCAAGACAGCATGAAGGGGACCAGATCTAGTAGGGGGCAGACTGTCTCTCTTCGCTCAGGCCTGGGCAAGAGATGTTCACGATCCCTGGGCTTTAGAGATTGTTACCCAGGGATATCTTCTAGAATTCAAGGACTCCCCTCCAAGAGGAAGGTTCCACATTTCTCGTCTGTCTACAGACCAGACAAAGAAAGAGGCGTTCTTATGCTGTGTAGAAGATCTACATACGATGGGAGTCATATACCCAGTTCCAATTGCAGAACAAGGACTGGGTTTTTACTCAAACCTGTTTGTGGTTCCCAAAAAAGAAGGAACTTTCAGACCAATCCTGGATCTAAAAATTCTAAACAGATTCCTCAGAGTCCCATCATTCAAGATGGAGACCATTTGGACAATCTTACCTATGATCCAGGAAGATCAATATATGACTACCGTGGATCTATAGGATGCGTACCTGCATATCCCAATCCACAAAGATCATCATCAGTTCCTCCGGTTCGCTTTTCTAGACAAGCATTACCAGTTTGTGGCTCTTCCATTTGGTTTAGCCACTGCTCCCAGAATTTTCACAAAGGTACTAGGGTCCCTTCTGGCGGTTCTAAGACCGCGGGGTATAGCAGTGGCGCCTTATTTGGACGACATCTTAATTCAGGCGCCGTCTTTTCACAGAGCCAAGGCTCACACAGAGATTGTATTGGCCTTTCTAAGGTCTCACGGGTGGAAGGTGAACATCAAAAAGAGTTCTCTGTCCTCACTCACAAGGGTTCCTTTCCTAGGAACACTTATAGATTCGGTAGAAATGAAAATATTTCTGACGGAGGTCAGAAAGTTGACATTTTTAACTTCTTGCCGAGTTCTTCATTCCATTCCTCGGCCATCTGTAGCTCAGTGCATGGAGGCAATCGGATTAATTGTAGCGGCAATGGACATTGTCCCTTTCACTCAGATACATCTCAGACCACTGTAACTATGCATGCTCAATCAGTGGAATGGGGATTATGCAGATTTGTCTCCTCAAATACAGTTGGACCAGGAAACCAGAGTTTCTCTTCTCTGGTGGTTGTCTCAGGATCACCTGTCTCAGGGAATATGTTTCCGCAGACCGGAGTGGATCATTGTAATGACCGACGCCAGTCTGTTTGGCTGGGGTGCAGTCTGGGACTCCCTAAAATCTCAAGGCTTATGGTCTCGGGAAGAATCTCTTCTCCCGATAAACATTCTGGAACTGAGGGCGATATACAATGCGCTTCAGGCATGGCCTCAACTAGCTGCGGCCAAATTCATCAGATTTCAGTCGGACAACATCACGACTGTAGCTTACATCAATCATCAGGGGGGAACAAAAAATTTCCTTGCGATGAAGGAAGTAACCAAAATAATCAGGTGGGCGGAGGACCACTCCTGCCATCTCTCAGCAATTCACATCCCAGGAGTAGACAACTGGGAGGCGGATTTTCTAAGTCGTCAGACTTTTCACCCGGGGAGTGGGAACTCCACCCGGAGGTATTTGCCCAGCTGACTCAGCTATGGGGCATTCCAGAGTTGGACCTGATGGCGTCCCGTCAGAACACCAAGCTTCCTCTCTACAGATCCAGCTCCCGAGACCCCAAGGCGGCATTGATAGATGCTCTAGTAGCGCCTTGGTCCTTCAATCAGGCTTATGTTTTCCCACCGTTTCCTCTTCTCCCTCGTCTGATCGCCAGAATAAAGCAGGAAAAGGCGTCTGTGATTTTGATAGCGCCTGCGTGGCCATGCAGGACTTGGTATGCAGATCTAGTGGACATGTCATCTGTCCCACCATGGACACTGCCAATGAGGCAGGACCTTCTAATACAGGGTCCATTCAAGCATCCAAATCTAGTTTCTCTACGTCTGACTGCTTGGAGATTGAACGCTTAATTCTATCAAAGCATGGTTTATCTGAGTCAGTTATAGATACTCTGATCCAGGCTAGAAAGCCTGTCACCAGGAAAATCTACCATAAGATATGGCGGAAATATCTTTGTTGGTGTGAATCCAAGGGTTACTCATGGAGTAAGATTAGGATTCCCAGGATATTGTCTTTTCTCCAAGACGGATTGGAGAAAGGATTGTCGGCTAGTTCCTTAAAGGGACAGATATCTGCTCTGTCTATCCTTTTACACAAGCGTCTGGCAGATGTACCAGACATTCAAGCGTTTGCACAGGCTTTAGTCAAAATCAAGCCTGTCTATAAACCTGTGGCTCCGCCATGGAGTCTAAATCTAGTTCTTTCAGTTCTTCAAGGGGTTCCGTTTGAACCTTTACATTCCATAGATATTAAGTTGTTATCTTGGAAAGTTTTGTTTTTGGTAGCTATCTCTTCTGCTCGAAGAGTCTCAGAATTATCTGCCTTACAGTGTGATTCACCTTACCTGGTGTTCCATGCCGATAAGCTAGTTTTGCGTACTAAACCTGGTTTTCTTCCTAAAGTGGTTTCTAACAAGAATATTAACCAGGAAATAGTTGTTCCTTCTCTGTGCCCCAATCCTTCTTCGAAGAAGGAACGTCTGTTGCACAATCTTGATGTAGTGCGTGCTCTAAAGTTCTATTTGCAAGCAACTAAGGATTTCAGACAAACATCTTCCTTGTTTGTTATCTATTCTGGTAAGAGGAGAGGTCAGAAAGCGACTGCTACCTCTCTTTCCTTTTGGCTGAAAAGCATCATCCGTTTGGCCTATGAGACTGCTGGCCAGCAGCCTCCTGAAAGAATTACTGCTCATTCTACCAGAGCAGTGGCTTCCACATGGGCTTTCAAGAATGAGGCTTCTGTTGAACAGATTTGTAAGGCAGCGACTTGGTCTTCACTGCATACTTTTGCCAAATTTTACAAATTCGATACTTTTGCTTCTTCGGAGGCTATTTTTGGGAGAAAGGTTTTGCAAGCAGTGGTGCCTTCCATTTAGGGTACCTGTCTTGTTCCCTCCCTTCATCCGTGTCCTAAAGCTTTGGTATTGGTATCCCACAAGTAAAGGATGAATCCGTGGACTGGATACACCTTGCAAGAGAAAACAGAATTTATGCTTACCTGATAAATTACTTTCTCTTGCGGTGTATCCAGTCCACAGCCCCCCCTGGCAATTAAGTCAGGTAAAAAATTTTTTGTTTAAACTACAGTCACCACTGCACCCTATGATTTCTCCTTTTTCTTCCTAACCTTTGGTCGAATGACTGGAGGGTGGAGCTAGAGGGGGAGCTATATGGACAGCTCTGCTGTGTGCTATCTTTGCCACTTCCTGTAGGGAAGGAGAATATCCCACAAGTAAAGGATGAATCCGTGGACTGGATACACCGCAAGAGAAAGTAATTTATCAGGTAAGCCTAAATTCTGTTTTTTAGCACTTTAGTTATGAGTTTTATGCTATGGCGTTGTACCATAAAACTCTTAACTACTGACTTTAGAATGCGTTAGGGATCTTGGAGGTAGAGGGTGTACCGCTCACTTTTTGGCCTCCCAGGACAGACTCGTTATACCGGCGCTATGGAAGTCCCATAGAAAAAAGACTTTACGAAGTTTACGTAAGTCGTTTTGCGGTAAGGCTAAAAAAGTGTGTGGGGCCCCTAAACCTGCAAGAGTCGTAATACCAGCGGGCGTAAAAAAGCAGCGTTAGGACCTGTTAACGCTGCTTTTTTACCCTAACGCACAACTCATAATCTAGCCGATTGTTTTTTTATTCTATGCCGAACTTACTAGGCAAGATCTGTTTTAATATGTAAACACTGAGCATTTGCATCACACAGTCAGCTTTTTTAGTCGATTTTTAAATGTTTGGACTTAATATTAAGCTAACTGGGTTGGAAAGTGAACATGAATCATCAACCTAGAGGCAAATTTTACCCTGAACTGATCCAACTTACTTAAAGGGACATGAAACCCAAAAATTTTATTTCATGATTCAGACAAAGAATACAATTTTAAACAACTTTATAATTTACTTCTATTATTTAATGTTCTTCCTTCTCTTGTTATCCTTTGCTGAAAGGTTTATCAAGGAAAGCTCAGGAGCAGCAAAGAAACTAGGTTCTAGCTCCTGATTGGTTGCTGCATATCATCATATGTCATTGGCTCACCCATATGTTCAGTCAGCAACCAGTAGTGCATTGCTGCTCATTCAACAAAGCATATCAAGAGAACAAAGACAAAATGATAATAGAAGTAAATTTGAAAGTTTCTTAAAATTGCATGCTCTATCTGAATCAAGAAAGAAAAAAATTGGGTTTCATATCCCTTTAAAGTAAAATTTTAGACTAATCCTAAAAACAAGCTTCAGTAAATGCCAAAATCATTCATTGTTCATTGTCTTAAGACCGCTGCTCCTTAACTGGTCCTCCATCTCTAAAGCTGCAGACATCAACCCGCCCAATCCTATACGATCGGGTTGATTGACACCCCCTTCTAGCGGCTGATTGGCTGCGAATCTGCAGGGGGCGGCATTGCACAAGCAGTTCACCAGAACTGCTTGTGCAATGATAAATGCCGACTGCATATGCTGTTGGCATTCAGTGATGTCTGTCGGACGTGATACACTACAGCGTATCATGTCAGACAGACATTGATATATAGGCCCCATAATGTAAAATGACTGACTTTCTACAATTTTGCTTATAAAACTAATTTTGCCTACTGAAAACTACTGTACTTACAATACAGGTGCAATGTAGCAGAGATTACCTATTAAAACACATTACAGGTCCTTATGCAGATCTAGCACATTCATGCCCAGTGTTGAAGAACTACTATCCATCTAGATGCTCTCAGGGCCTGGTCCCAATCAATTACAATTTGCAAGCAAAGATATCATTCAACTGATTGGGGAAGTGTTTGATTTGGTTTCTAAGACATTCTGATCCATAAGACAAACTGCTGTTATTTGAAAATGATGGGACAGCAAAATCTAGTTAACCACAAGAAAAAAAAACAACACTAAGAAATTGAGTATTAGAAGATTTTCAAGTACGTTTTTTAACAGACCGCCCATAAAGCAAAAGATATGTGGCCAAAGCAAAAGTTAAACTTTTGATGATTGTAATTAATTCATGTACATAGTTTTAAAGTGTAATTTGAATTGTATTTTTAACTTTAAAAAAAAGAAGATCTTTATTAACTCATGAAATAAACTTGTTTCAACAGTGAAGAACAGTAATTTCAAATAACAAAATAAAGATAAATGACTTATATGTAAACAATTTAATACACACCTGCAGGTAAAATAGATAGTTGGAAGCAAATAAAGGGGAATCAATTTTATAAAAACAATGTCCCTTTTCAAATAAATGAATGTGGTACTTTCAAATTATTTGAAAGGGGTTACATTTTGCAAATTCCATTAAAAAGGTAAGTGACATGCCTCATATGACAATTCTTATCTCTAGGTACCCTGTGATATTAAATTCTTAATAATAAACTAAGTCTTATATCTTAGAAGACATTACAACTAATGGTAGAATATTGTGACAAAAAGAGGAAGAAAGCTGAAAGTACAATTTATTTATAGTATGTTAATTCTAAAAGGTCTTAAAATGTTGTTTGTAATAATTATGATCATTTAGACACCTTTTTGGTTTCCATAGTGTTTATTTTCACACTACATATTATTATCAATTCTGTATATGTCGTTTTTATTATATGCCAGTACTATGATCCAGTGCTATGAAAACTATATAGAATATATAGTGAACTAAATGTGATTTACTTTTTCAAGCAGAGGTTCAAAATCATTTTTATTAATCTTTAGGATCTTGTTATGTTTTAAAATAAATACTATTTTACAAGCCATTTACTATTATAAATATACAACTACATTCCTAGCAAAGGTTCTCCGTAATTACGTCTCTATATCTGGCTTTTTTCTTTTTAATGCTTTGTGAAAATGGCATATACAAACATACATTTTCCATGATATCACTATAGTTTAATCATCTCATAGCCTTACATTAACACCAGTTTCATATAAGTTCAATGTCTTCTCACTTTGCGTGCTATATTTATTATTAAGTTTCTGATGATTTAACTGATTTAATAAAGAGTTGTATTTTAATGGCCATGAATCTGCAATATTTCTTGCTTATATCTACATTTTACATTTGTAAAGGATTGTAATGATTCATTGCAGTGCACTACTGAACTGGAGCCGAGCACAGCCATTGAGTCAGGTGCAGAATATGTGTGCATGGGCGTCCGCAGACATTTTTCCAGGGGAGGGCAATAAAGTGAAATATGCTCAGACAATAAACACACATACATATAAATAAAAATCAGAAGTTGAAAATTATCCCAAGATGCTACTAGTCTACTAGTTCACTATATGCTAAACTTTAATACACTTTTACACATATTTTTTTTTGGGGTGTAATAAAAGAAATTTCTTTATGCAGACTCCTAACTTATAAATAAAAATAGAAGGAGCTTATAGTTGTATTTATTATTTAGTGCTTTGTTTATTTGATTTGTTGCATTATACAGTTATAAAAAAGAAAAACATAATCAGCATTAAACACAAAAGAACCAATATACATTAATCTATAATAATATAATCTATACATATAAAGCCTAAAACAGTACATTACCTAAAATATGCAAAACAAAACATTCCTCTATTTGTAATATTGCCAAAACGTTTACCAAACTATTCAAGTATGTGAGTAGGAGGACAGAATGTGTTAACACACACAGCATGAAGGAGGAGGTGTGCCCTCAAGCAAAACGCTCTGCCTTCTAGGAAGCTGATTTAATTATTTGACCAATCAGCCAATAGAATGAAAGCTTTTTCTAGTTGTTGATTGGACTAAGAATTCAAAAATCAGCCAATAGAAAGGCCAGGGCACCCCTATATAAGGGGGAACCTCGCATTCAAGCTTCAGTGTGCTGCAGGGACAGCATGAAGAAAAGAAGACAGATGGAAGTTGGAAGAAGAGGACACCCCTAGAGGAGCGTTACCATGGAAGAAGAAAGAAGAGCAGTGCCACCGTAACTCCCGAAACTGGCGGCAAATATAAACTAACACCTAACGCATGCACAACATCTATCTACCTGTCAACCGCAATCCCCCACCGCAATAACTAATAAACTGTATTAACCCATATATCTGCCATTAAACCCACATCGGAACTAATAAAAGTATTAACCCCTAATCCGCCATTAACCCACAACGCAAACTACCTATTAAAGTATTAACCCCTAAACCGCCAAAGCCCACAACGCAAATAAATAAATTACTAAACCCCCTAGCCTAACAGCCCCTAACCTAACATCCCCTAACCTAACACCCCCTAAATGAACCCAAATTACCTAAATTACAAAATACTAAAGTTACTATTAAAATAAAAAAAATAAACACTACTTAAAAAATAAAAATAAACTAAGTATAAATTAAAGGGACAGTCTAGTCAAAATTAAAATTCTGGTGTAGACTATCCCTTTAAGTTACAATTACAGAAAATAAAAAAATCTAATATTACAGAAAATAAAAAACAAAATTACCCCTAAACCTTTGGCGGTTTAGGGGGTTAATACTTTAATAGGTAGTTTGCGTTGTGGGTTAATGGCGGATTAGGGGTTAATAGTTTTATTAGGTAGTTTGCGATGTTGGGGTTGGCGGATAAAGGGGTTAATAATTTAGTTATTAATTGTGGTGTGGGTTTGATGGCGGATATAGGTGTTAATAGTTTAATTAGGCATATTGCGTTGTGGGGGGTTGTCGGTTAAGGGGTTAATACTTTTATTATTAGCTGTGAGAGGGGGGATTGCGGATATAGGGGTTTTTACGTGTCAGGCTTATTTTTGGGATGCGTGTTAGACTTTTATGGGAGATTAGATTTATTTTTTACTTTTCTTAGACGCCGGCAGTTTCTAAAGTTCCGTAAGTCACTAGTGACTCCAGAAATTTGTATTTACGCTCATTTCTGGACATCGCTAGTTTATCAGACTTACGTCACTTTATGAACTGCCGGCGGCGTTTATTGGATACCCTGATGTGCGAGGTGAATTTACGGGCGGCGCGGGTTGCAGCACTTGCGCTGAAGCCTTGCGCAGTATACGTAATCTCGCCCCTGATGCCCTTTTCAGGGCATCTTTTTTAGGATAAGTTAATTTAAAGATAGATTTGTGTTTGGGGTGGGAGTTACTTTAGTTTTAGTATAGGGATTTGTTTCATTCAAAAGAGGTAATCACTTCTACTAGGGCACTGCGATATTTAGAGTAGGTTTTAGTGTTAGTTTTGTTTTTTTGTTTTTTAGAGGATTTTCTCATCACGATTATTGATGCAAAACTGATAATCTACTTTTTTAAAGCATGTGACACCACAGAAGCTTAGGGAGGGAGGGAAAAATAATCAAAAGCTCACATAAATTCCCTAGGAGAAAATGAAACAAGCACAATTTTTAGATGTATTTTACAGCAAAAGGCTGCAAATTAAATAATGAATGTGTATTTCAATAATGTTTCACTTGCAATATTGAAACATTTTATGCATTGTTTAAATGTCTAGTTTATTGGTCCTTTAAAGGGATATTACACCCACATGTTTTCTTTCATGATTTAGAAAGAACATGACATTTTAAACAACTTTCTAATTTACTTCTATTATCTAATTTGCTTCATTCTGTTGATATCCTTTGCTTATTAAAGCATATCCAGATAGGCTCAGTAACTGCTGATTGGTGGCTGCACATAGATGCCTCATGTGATTGGTTCTCCAATGTGCAATGCTTTTTCGTCAACAAAAGATATCTAAAGAATGAAGCAACTTAGATAACAGAAGTAAATTGGAATGTTGTTTAAAATGGTATTCTCTACCTGAATCATAAAAGAAACATTTTGGGTTTAGTGTCCCTTTAAAGTGCTCATTGACATTAATGACAATGTCAGAAATGATAAAGGTAACAATATTATTTGACATTATAAGATATCTTTTTTGTACCTTTTTAACTCTTACAATAACATTTAATAGGATTTTAATGATTCTTTTGAATGCTAGAGACTATATAATCTAATATTTTTTGCAGAATAACCACACTTTATAAACACACTTTCAGAATACAAACTCAGCATCTATATTTCTTACCAACTATGGTTTATTGAATACGTTGTTCTATGTTACAGAACAAAACAGGACTGGCAGCAACCTGTGCAAGAAAAGTGGAGTAATGGTAGCAATTACTTCAGCGTGCTTTATCCCAGAGGTAAAATAAAATCGTAAAGAAGGAACATGAATGCTAATGGCAAAAGATACCAAGAGCCCGATTTTTATATAAAGAACAATTCTGAAAGAATGTCTCAGTTTTAATAATTTCCCTGTGTACTTCAACGTTAAAGTTTGGCCAACACAGGGATTAGGAATAGTCTCCTTGAACTGCATAGTCATAAATAACAGTACACTTTGCTAAACATAATGGTTTTTAAGGCTTTCACATACATGTGTATCCATGCACCTGGGAGCACTTGAATGAAAGGTCTTTTGGGGAATATAAAGAACAGGTTTATGACTCTAAGTTGCTCTAAATGTAATTTTTAATGCTAGATTCCACTTTAGCAACATTGCATATTGGTGTTGAAATTCTAACCACATCTGATCAGTCACAACTAGCAAAACCTAGAATTTGATGGAAGGAACCCAAATGACACATGTCTACTTTCAAGCCTGTTTTTTTTTTGTGTGCACGCAACTTATTTTTTGAAAATGCAATCCTTTTGGCCATCACTGCAGAGATTCTTTTTTTAATATATATTTCTGCTACTTACACCTATTTAATGCATGAGTTTTTTTTTTTACCGTATAATAATATGCACAGGATACAGAAAGATTTGACAAAAGTACATTTTAATGAGAATGGAAGACGATGCTATAGAATTCACTTTGTTAAAGCAACCACTGAAAAGATGGATAGGGTTTTTTCTGATTGGTTGTAACTGATTCAGCCAGTGTTTATTTGTGATGCCTAAAGTGGTCCAACTTGTCATAATTTCTTTCAGAAGACACAATAACATGAAAATAAAATGGCATCTGCAAAGATTTAACTACTACAGATGTCTTTACAACAAACTGCAGCTCGCATTCATTTATACCAGCGATCTCAACAAATGTAATTGTTTGGGGATAGTGACCTCTGTTTATCTTAATATGGCTAAATCAGCCTCAGAAACCTGGGTTTTTGTCACAGATTATTTTCTAAAATATTCATACGGGTTTATTGAGTCCTCTTGTCCGAACCTGAAGAGGCACAAGCATTTCACTGTATTATTCAAACAACAACAGAATATATTCCAATGTTTTATGCTCTACTATTCAATATCATAGTTATCAACTCCAGTCCTGTGTAGAACTTATGTTTGATTACCTTGGGCTACAAAATATATCTCTGTGATAATTATGGAAATTTGTTTTTCTTATATTCAGATAAGGTACACATGTTAAAAGGACACTAATAACTTTCATGATTCAAATAGAGCTTGGGTTGTTGCCTTTTCTGGAAAAATACTGTCAATTTGAATAAATAATTATACAGCACAACTTAGGAACTAAAGCTGCTAGGACTGATATCAAATAATCATTGGTTTACAAGAAGATTCTAACACACTTAGAATAAGTTTCCCGATGATGGCCTCGCTTCCATTGAGTTGTAATTCAGTTTGCGTGCACTCGCAAACCGTTAAATATGCTGTCGAAAGCAATATCGTTTAACGACTGTTTCCAATGGCGCGTTATACCTCAATATCGGCAGCCGGACTTCGGCTGCCGAAAAGATCTTCGCGTCCCATAGAAAGTAATAGAAGCCGTTAATCGATAAATTATACCAGGTTTCCAATGAAAGCGCTAACCGTTAATACACTGTCGGAGGCTGTCGATACATTGAGACATATTACCCCCAGCTCAACTAGGTGTAAAGGAGGAAAAATAGCTTTTTTGAGGCCTGTTTCTCATTGAAATTGCAAATCACAAAAAAATTATGAGTGTTTCAATGTACAAATAACATTATATATGCTACATTTATTGGTCCTATGTATAGGAATATTTGCACCCATGTTGTCATAGAAATATCAATATGTATGTATATATATAAATATATGCAAGCACCACAATTATGGAGCGACCTCCCGCACACTTTCAAACCTTCCCCATGCCTAATATCCTTTAAGAGATCCCTCTCTACATATCTCAAAACAGAATGCACCTGTCATTGTTGATTATATATTTCCTACCTGTTCTATGTTAAATTTTTGGGCATATGTATTATTATTGTTTTTTATTTTATTGTACCCATTGTATCAATGCAATGTTTTGTGGACCCAGGACATACTTGAAAACTATAGAAATCTCAATGTATCTTTCCTGGTAAAATATTATAAAAATAAATAAAATATCTACCTATTCAAAATGAAACCTTTGCCCAGGGATGCTATATATAATCTCAATACATATAGAAAAATAATTCAAAGGAAATAAGTTGTTTATCATGAAGATGAGTTTTATTATTACAGATTTACCCTCATTCAAATGTAATTTTCAATGTGAAAATCATATTTATTCAATACAAAACGATGACACATTAAAGTTATGTGTCATAGTACTAATATTTATAAAAATATATGTAATGTCATGTCTGCTAAAGCAGATAATACATTTGCAATATTTAGACTATTAACCAAAATACATAAGTGCTTAATATTACATACTTCAAGAGATATGAAGTATTGTCTTTAACATGGAGTTATTGAAACATTTTAAAAGTGCATTGTGCATTGGTCCCAGGGAGAGTCTGTGTCTGTTCATATGATGTCAATTAAAATGTATTAATCACCTCTATATCATGGCAATCACATATATGTTGTGTATACATCAGTGCTTAAATATCATAAAGATACATTTATCTAATTATTCTAAATATTGAATAATAATCTTGACAAAAAGGAGTGCATTAGTCATGATAGGTATTAGTCATGATAGGTATATATTTCAGATATTACATTCCACATAGGACTATAAGAATGAATGCAAGGTATTTGGCCATATCAACAGGAAGGAGTATTTACTTTTCAACTCTTCTATAACTGTATAACCCTTATTAGCTTCATCTGAAGGAGCAAACAACATATGCTTGTGGAATATAAATCATAACATTTACACATGTCACGTTGACTAATGTTAGAGAGCATATACTGTATAAATTTCAGACACGTATCCCCAAGTATTCTTAAACGGCATAATATTCTCAATAAAAGGACACATAAATTTATCAACAATGTACACCTGCATATTAATTGACATCATGTGAAATAAAAATGAATAAAGCTGTTCATTTTTAGCAGATAAACAGCTATTAGAATAATATTAAGATATATGTTCAAATTTGGATTAGAAAAATGGATGCATATTTATGAGATGAAAATCGCACTTAAAAAAGTGCTTTAGTGCAAAAATTAGATATGATATATCTTGGGTGGAAAAAAAAGAATATTAATTAATTCTTGCGGCGGGATTTTGACTTTGGAGGAGAGGTACTTAGGGGGGCAGTGTGGCGTCTTGTGCGACGCCCACCAGCTGAATGTGAGGCTAATAACCGGGATTCAGGGTCCTGCAGGGAGATGACAGAGGATGCAAGGGAGGATGGAGTTTGGGGCCTATCCGCGAGCCTCTCCACTGCCAGGCGGACGAGTGAGGCATTATTGATGTCCATTTGGCTCTGTATCCTTCTCAAATCCTGCTGCTGCTGGAGCCTGGACAGCCTAAGCTCTCTATGTATGAGCCTCAGTAGATCATCCTGCTGGGACTGTGCCGGACCCTGTTGTACAGTTGGTGTCTCAGGAACTATTAATTGGCTGGTTCCAGGGCTGTCTCTCCGTATTGGTGACTGTGAGGTTGTCTGTGATGGCACTGTTGGCAATACATTGGTGGGTGCAGTGGGTGGTGGTGTGGATTCCTGTTGTGCCATAGGAGTGGGAGGCATATAGTACAGATGATGCAGATCTGTATGCTGCTGTGGTGGGTGCATCATCTGCTGCTGAGGATAATGATGTCGTGGTGGGTGCATCATCTGTTGCTGAGGAGGATGTTGTGGTGGGTGCATCATCTGCTGCTGAGGAGGATGTTGTGGGGGGTGCATCATCTGCTGCTGAGGAGGATGTTGTGGGGGGTGCATCATCTGC
Organism: Bombina bombina; assembly: GCF_027579735.1. Classification (NCBI taxonomy): domain Eukaryota; kingdom Metazoa; phylum Chordata; class Amphibia; order Anura; family Bombinatoridae; genus Bombina; species Bombina bombina. The sequence continues at coordinate 1,081,244,435 of NC_069499.1, read as the reverse complement.
TGCTGAGGATGTTGTGGGGGGTGCATCATCTGCTGCGGTGGGTGCAGCTGTCGGGGCTGTGCCATTTGTTGCTGCGAAGTATGCATGAACTGCCATTGTTGAGGAGGATGAGTCTGCTGGGGTTCAGAACCCAAAACATGAAATGTTGTCTCCGAGGTAGATGGAGAAGGGCATGATACATCCTCCACCTCATATGCCCTAGGCTGCTGCATATCATCTTCTAAGAGGCTGATATAGGAGGTAGTGTCACCATAGATATCCTCATCCTCCTCAGTGAATGTAGGAACATCCTGCTGTGGTGTTGGTGCAGCTTCATACTCCTCCTGTTCGTAACCTACAAATAAATATACGGTATGTTTACATTATCTATCTAATAGAATATATTACTTTGTAGCATAACAATACAGACTATTATATTCCATATTTATGTGTATATATGTACACACACACATACACACACATACACACATACACACACACACACACACACACCCATACACATACACACATACACACACACACACACACACACCCATACACATACACACATACACACACACATATAGTGTGTTTGGGATAAAATCCAAGCATATATGACCATAACTGATGAATCTTTATAGACTGTGTCTTAAAGGAACATTGTTAAAGGGACACTGTACCCAAATATTTTCTTTTGTGCTTCAGATAGAGCATGCAATTTTTATCAACTTTCGGATTTACTCCTATTTTCAAATGTTCTTTATTCTTTTGGTATCTTTATTTGAAATGCAAGAATGTAAGTTTAGATGGCGGCCCATTTTTGGTGAACAACCTAGGTTGTCCTTGCTGATTGGTGGATAAATGCATCCACCAATCAAAAACTGCTGTCCAGAGTTCTGAACTTAGAAAAAAGCTTAGATGCCTTCTTTTTCATATAAAGATAGCAAGAGAACGAAGATAAATTGATAATAGTAGTAAATTAGAAAGTTGCTTAAAATTGCATGCTGTATCTGATTCACAAAATAATAAATTTGGGTACAGTGTCCCTTTAAGGACAATGACACATGATTTATATGAAATGCTTAATATTCTTGGATATTATATAATCAATATTCTTGCTTGTCGGAGCAGATATACAATACAGAGTGCTTGCTGAACATATTAAATACAACTATGTAAATTTAGATTCATAGCTAAACACAGATGGGTATTTATGATATACAACATATATACATCACATATATGGTTATATTTAATATTGAATATTCACCTTCATACACCTCTTCAGGTGGCACAGAGGTGTCCATTGTCCCCTTACATCCATGAACAGATTCATCCGAGATGACATTGGACAGCATCTCCTCCCATGACCTTAGGTGTATTCTCTTGCTAGGACCACCACCTGTCCCACATGCATATTTGGCCTGCTGTGCCAGCTTAGCTTTGGTTTCCCTCCTGCAGTCATGATAGCGGTGTTTAATGCTGGCAGTAGAACGATTACGTCCTAAGCAGCTGACTGCCACTCGAATCTCCTCCCACAGCTTATTCCGGACACCCGGCCTCAGGTTAGGGTTCTCCAGCTGAGCTGCCCTCTCCAAGTAGGCCTCAACAAGAGCCTCCTTCTCCTCCTCAGAGTACCTCTCCTCTCTTAGCCTGCCCTTCACACCTGAAGGGCCAGCAGACACAGACTCTCCCTCCTGTGACTGGGGACCAGCCCTATCTCCCTCCTCTGTCCCTGCAGGCTGTGAATGGCTACCACCAGCCCCACTCCCACTTGCCACAGTCTGCCCCACTTTCCCTTTTCTTTTTGTGCCTAGCTGAGGCTGACTCCTCCTCACTCCTCCCACCTCCACTCCTCTTCCACCCTCTCTCCTTCCCTCCTCTGCCAGGGTTTGAGGAAGGACAAATCCTCCACCCAAACCTCGGCCCCTAATCCTGCCCATACTACTCCCTACTTCCCCCCTCCCCCTCCCTCTATCCACCCTCTCCACTGCCCTCCCCCTAGCCACCCCCTTCCCAACTCCACTAGGCCTATCCATCCCTTTCTCCTTCCTCCCTAACTCTAACCTAACACTAAAGTCCCTAGCTTACCTAACTACACTAATTCACCTAACTAAACCTTAAATTAAATATCCCCAAAACTAACTACCTAACCTATCTAGACCCTAACTATCTCTATTCTATATCCCTCAAAATAAAAATAAAATGTGGGGGTGAAAATAAACAAAGGGATGTAAATGAAAAAGGAAAAACTAAAGAGGATTATAACAAAATTATAGAAAAATAATAAGGGATGCAAATAAAGAAAGGGGTGGGCTATATAGTCAAATAAAACAAAAAATATGGGATGTAAAAACAAAAAAATAGGATGGGCAAAATGTATATAAAAAAAAAAGTTATATAGTGAGGAAGGGAAGGGTAGTCAAAGGGGGGATGGGAAGTGGAATAAGGGGATTAATGAAAGGAGTAATAAAGGAAGATGGGGATATGGGGGTTAATGAAATAAAAAAAATGTGAATGTGTTTGTATCAAATAAAAGTGTGTGTGTGTGTGTGTTTGTGTGTATAAACTAATGTGTGTTAATTAACTAATGTATGAATGTGTGTGTGTGTTCCTAATATTATATGAGGCCTACAATAAGAATATATGAAAATAAAATATCAAACTCTCCACTAACTCTCAAACAACTCTCAAAAACCCAAAACTCCTACCAACGCAACTAGCTCCCGTGTCTTTCTCTCTAGAGGCGATCACAGGTAAAGAGCGCAGGCGCAAACCGTTATTCTTATAGACAGAGGTCGGGTTACCATGGCAATGCATTTGGCGCGCTTTTCGACAAATCCGACATCGGTTGGCAACGCAAACTTACATACGGACGAAAAGAGCGACTGCGCGCAACACGCTAATCTTTTCAATGGAAACCTGGTACTAAAATGGAGCCGTAAATTACTTTTAGCTGTCGTCCGCTTCGGTAGCTTACGGCTCCATTTTTAACAACTCAATGGAAGCGAGGCCGATATCATCTTATTTCTATATTTATTCTTTATTTTCAACTTTGAGCTGAGCCTAAAAAATACTGGCTGTGTTGGTTAAATACCAGCTGGGTGGTAACCCTAGATGGAGCATGCAGTTTTATGAGACGTTTCAATTTTCTTCCATTATAGAATTGTGCACAGTCTTTTTGTATGCACACTTCTTTAGGAACCAGCTATGACAGAACTTGTGCAAGAGTTCACGGTGTATGCATATATAAGTCTGTGATTGAGTAATGGCTGTCACATGATACATGGAGCCAGTAAATTAAAGGAAATTGTGGGCTTAATTACAAGTGGAGCACAATCAGTAGTGCAGGGCAGGCCCGGACTGGCCCTAGGGCAATCCTGGGCAAATACCGCCAGTTACCTTAGCCCCGCCCACTAGTAAAGCACATACCGTGCGCTTTTAATGTGGCAAGGGCCGTTTTTAGGTGCGAGCAGACCATGCTGTTTTTTGCCGGGCATTTTCTGATGATGACATCACCCGCTGGTATGCTAAGGTTGCCACCTGTGTATGGGTTTTCCAATGGAGTGTCCAGGAGTGAAATGGAGTCTGGTTTGGTGTGTGGTGAGGTAAGTATGTGCAGCACATTTACTGTGCAAGCCTGCTAGTAGGACTGCGTTGTGGTCAAGGAATTTGTGACATTGTGTGTGTCTCTCTAATCAACATTGGAGCTGCAGTGCGGTAAAACAAATAGAGAGCCTCTGCCTGCCCTGGAGAGTGACGTCAGTGGTCATCTGCGTGCAACAAACTATGTGCACACACAGCAGCCTCAGCGTGGCCATCACTTGTAGCACACGTGGGGAAGCTGAAGGAGTCAGGAGAAACTCAATAGAAGTATCCAGGACCGGTCCACTCCAGTCTGGTCACCAGTGTCATTGTGGAGAGAGTTGATACTTTAGAGATCATCTAACTGGGTGGGTGATGTATGATGTGTCCCATAGCTCACACTAAAGGGGCTATAAATGTAAATGAGAGAAGTCTGGTGTGACATAACTCAAAAAGACTGCAGAAAATAAGAGTCTTGACGGATGTGTCTGATAGTAGTTGGCATAAAAGGGAGTGCATCACATTGAGGATTGTTACAGAAGCATTAGTTATTTTGTTGTGAAGAGCTTATTTCCCAGCAGCAATGCCTGAACCAGCCAAGCCAGCGCCTAAGAAGGGCTCCAAGAAAACCGTAACAAGTATCATTTCATAAAGAGTTAACTTTTTTTCAGCTTTTAGAAACTATTTTCTAAATACAGGTTTGCTGGCCTCAGCTCTAAGTTTAGTGATAAACAATCCCATTGTCTAATCACCTCCGGAGTCAGACTGCTAATTGATAAGATGAACTGCATTGTTTTCTTATGTGTAACTTGTTATCTGAAGTACTGTAATCCTATTGTGGCCTGTCAAAGGACATTGTCTCTCTATCTAAATGTGTGATGGGGGATTTTATGCTTCCCCCCTGGGAGTGCCCTGTGTGCATGTAAGCTCAATAAAAAAGCAGGCTGGGCATCCCAGTCCTGAGTTCTTGGTTGACCCTCAATCGCAGCGTTGACTCGTTTTTGTGGGCAGAAGGGTATCCTAGCTGTACTACAGCTAAGGGGGATTATTCTATATTTGCGAGACTCATATAGAATACTATGGAAAGCAGCTTCTCCCCTCTTCAGCAATAGGGATACAGGCTACTAAGCGGTCCATCTCTCAGCGAGACTAAGGGTAACCGTAACATTTGGCGGCAGCGGTGGGATTTTCCTGGATTTCCTAGGAGAGGTACAGAACGGATGGAGAGCGCTTACGAAAAATTGAAGCGTACAACCCTAAAGGATTTACTTGAAAGCAGAGGGGGGTACGCCAGCAACCGGCCGAGGAGAGAGCTGATCGCAGAATTGACAGAACTGGATCAGAGCTTCACAATGGCGGAAACACCGACCACGATTAGTGACGAAAAAACCAGGATTGTTCGGGAGAGGCTCTCACTGTATGGGCCGAACCCCTCCATGGAATTGGTACAGCAGTTGATGGCGGAAGCGGACGAGGATATACGAAAGACTCGAGCCCACGAACTCAACCTAGCGAACGCACACCGCAATGCTGAAGCCCCGCAGGTAATCATCCCTGTCGAAAATGCTGGGAGGCCCAAGATACCCTATGCGGCATTTCGACCCTTCCTAGAGAGCGAGACAGGGATTGATGAATATTTGGCGGACTTCAAAAGGCAATGTGCCCTGCACCAGATTCCCAACAGAGAGTGGCCCACGATATTGTCTGGGAAACTATCCGGGCGAGCCCTGGAAGCCTTTCGTACTCTGGGTGCTGAGGAAGTGACACAGTATGAGCTAGTTAAGGAGACACTGTTGCAACGGTACGCGGTAACTCCGGACACGTATCGCCGACAGTTTTGGGGCACGAAAAAGAAGCCTAACGATACCCATATGGAATGGGCGCACCGAATGCGGAGAGCGGCAAATCACTGGATGAGCGGAAGTAAAGCGGTGACTGGTGAGGAAATTTTACAATTGTTTCTCTTAGAACATTTTTATAATGGCATGGAACAGCAAGGGAAGGAATGGCTGCGAGACAGGCGGCCTTCTACCTTAGAAGAAGCAGCCAAATTGGCCGATGAACATTATGACTCCCGTCTTCACGAACCCACAAACTACCGAGCTCCAGCACGGGTCGAACCCAGAGAGGTTTACGGTGCACCCCCTCGTGCTGAATTCCGAGCCCCGGTGCCCGCAGGGCCCGCCCGACACTCAGGACCACCCAATAATAGCTCTGAGCGTCCCAGACCGACTTGCCACCGATGCAAGCAACCAGGGCATTTCATGGCTAGCTGCCCCCTTAATACGCACCAGACACCCAGGAATTACAATTACCCCTCTGGGTCATATCGTCTGGCCCGGGCCCTCTGTGTTAACCAAGAGGCCCCTATGGAGGAATATTTGGGGCCGCTTCACGAGGCGGACCCTGTATATGCTGCCTCAGATAACCACCAGCACCATCGGCAGAAGGTATGGCTCGAGGGGCGATCTACCGAGGGATTGAGAGACACAGGGGCTACTATCACGCTGGTACAGAGTCATTTGGTGCCAGAGCACAAGCGATCCGGACAGACTGTGGCCGTTAGAGTGGCGGGGGGGGGATGTGTACAAAATTCCAACAGCTAAAGTGCATCTTGACTGGGGAGCGGGAAAGGGGGCTGTGAACGTGGGCATAATGGATAATTTACCTGCCGAAGTACTACTGGGCAACGATTTGGGCCCCATGACTTCTGCCTATGCTCCAGTATGCAACAACGAGGCGGACCCAGTGACTACACGGGCCCAAGCCCGGACAGAGCGAGAGCTCTCACCAGTGCGGGAGACACAGGTAAGACCTACCCCGACCTTGCCTGACATGTTAGGCCCCATACCCTGGGACACCCCAGATGCTTTCGAGACAGAGTCTAAGACTGACCCGACCTTACAAAAGTACCGGGAACGAGCAGAGACCGGAGGGGGCGGGGCAGATAACGAAACATTCTTATGGGAAAAAGGGAAACTATACCGCTGGACAGAGAAAAGGGGACAGCGTAGGCGACAGCTGGTAGTGCCCCACAAATACCGTCAAGAAATCCTCAAGATAGGCCACGACATCCCCTTAGCAGGCCACCTAGCCGTAACCCATACCCTACACCGCATTACTCACACGTTCTTTTGGTCAGGGGTACACGCTGACGTTAGAACATACTGTAACACCTGCGATGTGTGTCAACGAGTAGGAAGGCGAGGCGATCACCCTAAAGCCCCTCTAGTAAATATGCCCATTGTAGAGGAACCCTTCAGCCGGGTTGCTATTGACCTAGTGGGACCACTGGCTACCCCTAGTCCCTCCGGTAAGCGCTACATTCTTACCGTAGTGGACTACGCTACCAGGTACCCAGAGGCTGTCGCCCTATCCAACATACAAGCGGATACGGTAGCGAATGCACTAGTACAGGTGTTCTCCCGGGTAGGATTTCCAAAAGAAATCCTATCCGACCGAGGCACCCAATTTACGGCTGAATTGACCCAACAACTCTGGCAGGTTTGCAAAATTAAGTCCCTCCTGAGCTCCCCATACCACCCCCAGACAAACGGGCTGTGTGAGAGGTTCAATGGGACCCTCAAGCAAATGCTCAAGACGTTCACTCAGGAATACCGAGACTGGGAACGCTTCCTGCCGCACCTCCTATTTGCTTATCGGGAGGTGCCCCAGGAAACGACAGGGTTCTCTCCCTTCGAGTTGCTCTACGGAAGAAAGGTACGGGGACCCCTAAACCTGATCCGGGAGCACTGGGAGGGAGAGATGGAGACTGACGGTGTCCCCATTGTGCCATACGTGCTGGAACTCAGGGACCGAATGGAGCAATTAGCCAAATCCGTGCGGGCTAATCTCCAGTTGGCTCAGAGAAGACAGAAAGTATGGTACGATCGGGGGGCCCGAAAGAGAATCTTCACCATAGGACAAAAGGTGTTAGTACTTAAGCCGGTGAAGACAGACAAATTGCAGGCGTCCTGGCAGGGTCCCTACCAGATTGTAGAGAAAAGGGGAGACACCACTTATGTGATAGCTAGCTGCCACGACAACAATCTTAGAAAGACATTCCATGTAAACATGCTCAAGGAATATTTTGAGTGACCAGAGAACGTGACGGCCGTATGTTGTTCCCCTCAGGAAGACCCCGACAGTCTACCCATTCCAGACCTATTAGAAAAGAGTCTCCCCACAGGTATAGTGGCTCAGGTTCAGATAGGAGACCAACTTAGCCCCACTGAAAGGGAGCAGCTCAACCATCTCCTACAGTCCAAACACCTCAGCTTCTCCCCGAAGCCAGGGTACACTACTTTAACCACCCACCAGGTAGATACTCTGGGACAAGCTCCCTTGCGCCAGGCTCCGTACCGAATCCCTGAAGCAGTTAGGACAGGAATGAAGAAGGAGATCGATGAGATGCTCCAACTCAGGGTAATTGAGCCCTCTGATAGTCCCTGGGCCTCCCCAGTTGTCTTGGTGCCCAAGAAAGATGGGACCACCCGGTTCTGCGTAGACTATCGGAGGCTCAATGAAAAACCTGTGACGGACGCTTACCCTATGCCCAGGGTAGACGAGCTACTCGATCGTATAGCCAGGGGAAATTACCTGACCACTATTGACCTCTGCAAAGGTTACTGGCAGATTCCCCTGGCCCCGGAGGCTATCCCCAAGTCCGCATTCGTCACCCCATTCGGCTTATATCAGTTTAGGGTAATGCCGTTTGGGATGAAGAATGCCCCAGCTACATTCCAGCGCTTGGTGGATAGGCTCCTGGATGGCTTCCAGAGTTTTCTTGCGCCTACCTGGACGACATAGCGATCCACAGTGAGTCCTGGGAGGACCACTTAGCTCACGTAGGAATGGTTCTGGATCAGATCCGGGCTGCTGGCCTGACTCTGAAGCCAGAAAAATGCCACTTTGGGATGGCCGAGGTACAGTACCTGGGTCACCGGGTGGGGTGTGGAAAGCAGCGACCAGAGCCGGCCAAGATAGAAGCTGTCGCCAATTGGCCCACCCCCATCACTAAGACTCAGGTCCTAGCCTTCCTGGGCACGGCAGGGTACTATAGACGGTTCGTACCAGACTACAGCACACTTGCCAAACCCCTGACTGACTTGACCAAGAAGAACTTACCTCGACAGGTCCTGTGGTCTCCTCACTGAGAAACGGCTTTCCAGGCTCTCAAAAATGCTCTAATTAACGCTCCTGTCTTGGCGGCCCCAGCCCTTAACAAACGTTTTATCGTCCATACAGATGCTTCCATGTTCGGGCTGGGAGCCATCCTCAGCCAAGTAGGCGAAGATGGAGGGGAGCATCCAGTTGCCTACATCAGCCGGAAGCTCCTGCCCCGCGAAGTCAGCTATGCAGCGGTCGAAAAGGAGTGTTTGGCTTTGGTGTGGGCATTAAAGAAATTGACTCCCTATTTATATGGGCAGGAGTTCACTCTGGTCACCGACCATAACCCATTGGTGTGGCTGAACCGGGTCTCTGGAGATAACGGCAGGCTATTACATTGGAGTTTATTGTTGCAACCCTTCAATTTCACCATTACTTACAGACCTGGGAAACAGAATGGCAACGCCGGCGGGTTGTCCAGACAAATCGACCTCAGCCCCGCATAACCAGCGGTCTGGACAGCCTTAGTCTGCCCCGAAAAGGGGTCAGACCGTGTCTGCCAGAGTGTTCCACAGAAAGGGAGCACTGTTACAGAAGCATTAGTTATTTTGTTGTGAAGAGCTTATTTCCCTGCAGCAATGCCTGAACCAGCCAAGCCAGCGCCTAAGAAGGGCTCCAAGAAAACCGTAATAAGTATCATTTCATAAAGAGTTAACTTTTTTTCAGCTTTTAGAAACTATTTCTAAATACAAGTTTGCTGGCCTCAGCTCTAAGTTTAGTGATAAACAATCCCATTGTCTAATCACCTCCGGAGTCAGACTGCTAATTGATAAGATGAACTGCATTGTTTTCTTATGTGTAACTTGTTATCTGAAGTACTGTAATCCTATTGTGGCCTGTCAAAGGACATTGTCTCTCTATCTAAATGTGTGATGGGGGATTTTATGCTTCCCCCCTGGGAGTGCCCTGTGTGCATGTAACCTCAATAAAAAAGCAGGCTGGGCATCCCAGTCCTGAGTTCTTGGTTGACCCTCAATCGCAGCGTTGACTCATTTTTGTGGGCAGAAGGGTATCCTAGCTGTACTACAGCTAAGGGGGATTATTCTATATTTGCGAGACTCATATAGAATACTATGGAAAGCAGCTTCTCCTCTCTTCAGCAATAGGGATCCAGGCTACTAAGCGGTCCATCTCTCAGCGAGACTAAGGGTAACCGTAACAAGGATAATGTTAGCTTTTGAGGATAATGGTAGCTTAAAGTGTGATATTGTTTATAGCTGTCAAGAAGGTAGACATAGGGCAGATAAGTTTGGTTTAAGGTCAGGGTACATGAGTTTTATGTAGAGTCTGGTGTGGATTATAGTTGGCACAAAAGATACTGCAGGGTACATGAGGCTGGGGTAAGATATACCTCTTATATTCTTTGTTAACATCACTTATCAGACCAGTCTCATAGCCCCTGTGTCCCCTTTATGACAACTATATATCATATTCTTAACCAAACAAAAACTATGGTCCCTACACCCTCTTTATACCAGCTGTATGTGCGCCCTGCTTGCATACCCCCCTGCTTCTGCATTTGTCCATTTTACTCTCACGTTAGATGTTTATATAAATGTGTTTATTATTTTTCTTGGTTGAGGTTGAGTAAATTACCCTATTTGTAGGCCTAAAGAGTTACTTAAGTTAAAAAGATTGAGGTAACTTTTTGAACTAAGGGATGTGTGGTACCATCTCAGATTTTTACCATTGCTATTTGTGCCACTCCTACGTTTGAAACCTAACTTGAAGATATCCAATATTCTATAGTCCTCCAGCAGTTTTTTATGTGTTTTTGTAGAAAGAAAAAGTTTGCACTGTAACCAGTTGAAATATATACTCATATGCACACACACCACACAAACACACAGACTCATGTGCACACACACCACACATACACTCATATGCACACACACCACACATACACCCACACAATGCACACAACACATACACCCACATATACACACACAACACACACTCATATGCATTAATACCACATTATACATACAGTATATATATATATATATATATATATATATACTGTATGTATAATGTGGTATTAATGCATATGAGTGTGTGTTGTGTGTGTATATGTGGGTGTATGTGTTGTGTGCATTGTGTGGGTGTATGTGTGGTGTGTGTGCATATGAGTGTATGTGTGGTGTGTGTGCACATGAGTCTGTGTGTTTGTGTGGTGTGTGTGCATATGAGTGTATGTGTGGTGTGTGTGCACATGAGTCTGTGTGTTTGTGTGGTGTGTGTGCATATATGTTTGTGTGTATGTGTGGTGTGCCTGCATACGAATGTGTATGTGTGGTGTGCATGCATATGAATTTGTATGTGTGGTGTGCGTGCATGAGTGTATGTGTGGTGTGCATGCATATGAATGTGTATGTGTGGTGTGCGTGCTTATGAGCCTGTGTGCATGTATGGTGTGCATGCATATGCTTTTGTATATGTGTAGTGTGTGTGCATATGTATGTGTGGTGTGTGTGCATATGTATGTGTGGTGTACGGTGTGCATGCATATTGTGTGCGTGCATATGAGTGTGTGTATGCATGCTTATGAGTGTGTGGTGTGGGTGCATATGAGTGTGTGTATGTGTGGTGTGGGCGCATAGGAGTGTGTGTATGTGTGGTGTGGTGCATAGGAGTGTGTGTATGTGTGGTGTGGGTGCGTTGGAGTGTGTGTATGTGTGGTGTGCGTGTTTATGAGCATATGTATGTGTGGTGTACATGCTTATGAGCATATGTATGTGTGGTGTGTATGTGTAGTGAGCGTGTATATGCTCGTGTATATGTGTAATGTGCATGCATATGCGTGTTTATATGTGTGGTGTGGTGAGCGTGCATATGAGTGTGTGTATGTGGGCGGTTAAATAAAACATGGGGAGGAGTGGGCTGCTTTGCCTTAAAATGCCCGGGCCTATTTTTGGTCCAAGTCCGGCCCTGGTGCAGGGTGCATTATCTTGCACTTGGCCTTGTTCAAAGAATAATGCATCTAGTGAAGTGGATGATTAAAAAAAAATTAAACAAAGCGTCTGAACAATGCTGAACATTTTTTTTAGCTCACCCTGTACTTTTAATGGATAGCACAGAGAACAATATTACTGCGCTCATTGAGGTCATATTACAAGTGGTCTTGTGCTCAATGCAATACAAAATAACAACTTAAAACTTAGCACTTTTCGAGACCAGAAGTAAAAAAAATATCTCTTGCTAGTTTGTATAACAAAACACGTGAAAATACTATGGAACTAAATGATTCAAGTTGCATTTAATACTTAGGCCTAGATTTAGAGTTTTGTCGGTAACGACCCGCGTAGCTAACGCTGGCTTTTTTCTGGCCGCACCTTTAAAATAACTCTGGTATTGAGAGTCCACAGAATGGCTGCGTTAGGCTCCAAAAAAGGAGCGTAGAGCATATTTAACGCAACTTCAACTCTCGATACCAGAGTTGCTTACGGACGCGGCCAGCCTCAAAAACGTGCTCGTGCACGATTCCCCCATAGAAAACAATGGGGCTGTTTGAGCTGAAAAAAAACCTAACACCTGCAAAAAAGCCGCCTTCAGCTCCTAACGCAGCCCCATTGTTGTCTATGGGGAAACACTTCCTACGTCTGCACCTAACACCCTAACATGTACCCCGAGTCTAAACACCCCTAACCTTACACTTATTAACCCCTATTCTGCCGCCCCCGCTATCGCTGACCCCTGCATATTATTTTTAACCCCTAATCTGCCGCTCCGTAAACCGCCGCTACTTACATTATCCCTATGTACCCCTAATCTGCTGCCCCTAACACCGCCGACCCCTATATTATATTTATTAACCCCTAATCTGCCCCCCACAACGTCGCCTCCACCTGCCTACACTTATTAACCCCTAATCTGCCGACCGGACTGCTCCGCTTTTATAGTAAAGTTATTAACCCCTAATCCGCCTCACTCCCGCCTCAATAACCCTATAATAAATAGTATTAACCCCTAATCTGCCCTCCCTAACATTGCCGACACCTAACTTCAAACATTAACCCCTAATCTGCCGACTGGAGCTCACCGCTATTCTAATAAATGTATTAACCCATAAAGCTAAGTCTAACCCTAACACTAACACCCCCCCTAAATTAAATATAATTTTAATCTAACGAAATTAATTAACTCTTATTAAATAAATTATTCCTATTTAAAGCTAAATACTTACCTGTAAAATAAATCCTAATATAGCTACAATATAAATTATAATTATATTATAGCTATTTTAGGATTTATATTTATTTTACAGGTAACTTTGTATTTATTTTAACCAGGTACAATAGCTATAAAATAGTTAAAATAATTACAAAATTACCTGTAAAATAAATCCTAACATAAGTTACAATTAAACCTAACACTACACTATCAATAAATTAATTAAATAAAATACCAACAATTACCTACAATTAAACCTAACACTACACTATCAATAAATTATTTAAATACAATATCTACAAATAAATACAATGAAATAAACTAACTAAAGTACAAAAAATAAAAAAGAACTAAGTTACAAAAAATAAAAAAATATTTACAAACATTAGAAAAATATTACAACAATTTTAAACTAATTACACCTACTCTAAGTCCCCTAATAAAATAACAAAGCCCCCCAAAATAAAAAAATGCCCTACCCTATTCTAAATTACAAAAGTTCAAAGCTCTTTTACCTTACCAGCCCTGAACAGGGCCCTTTGCGGGGCATGCCCCAAAGAATTCAGCTCTTTTGCCTGTAAAAAGAAACATACAATACCCCCCCCCCAACATTACAACCCACCACCCACATACCCCTAATCTAACCCAAACCCCCCTTAAATAAACCTAACACTAAGCCCCTGAAGATCTTCCTACCTTATCTTCACCCTGCCAGGTTCACCGATCCGTCCTCGGAAGTCTTGATCCAAGCCTCAGAAGTGTTGATCCAAGCCCAAGCGGGGGGCTGAAGAGTGACGTCCATCCTCGGGCTGAAGTCTGGATCCAAGCGGCGACTGAAGAAATCCATCCTCGGGCTGAAGTCGGAAGTCCATCATCTGGATGAAGTCTTCTATCAAGCCGCATCTTCAATCTTCTTTCTTCTGGAGTGGAGCGGAACCATCTTCTTCCAAGCCGACGCGGAACATTCTCTTCAACCGACGACTAGACGACGAATGACGGTTCCTTTAAATGATGTCATCCAAGATGGCGTCCCTCGAATTCCGATTGGCTGATAGGATTCTATCAGCCAATCGGAATTAAGGTAGGAATATTCTGATTGGCTGATGGAATCAGCCAATCAGAATCAAGTTCAATCCGATTGGCTGATCTAATCAGCCAATCGGATTGAACTTTATTCTGATTGGCTGATGGAATCAGCCAATCAAAATATTCCTACCTTAATTCCGATTGGCTGATAGAATCCTATCAGCCAATCGGAATTCGAGGGACGCCATCTTGGATGACGTCCCTTAAAGGAACCGTCATTCGTCGGGAAGTCGTCGTCGGAAGAAGATGGGTCCGCGGTGGAGGTCTTCAAGATGGAGCCGGTCCTCATCGGATGAAGATAGAAGATGCCGCTTGGAAGAAGATGGTTGCCGGTCCGGATCTACTCTTCTTCCCGTATAGGATGAAGACTTTGGAGTCTCTTCTGGACTTCTTCAGCCATCGGATGATGGATGTCTAGCCCCCGCTTGGGCTTAGATGAAGATATCGGAGCCAGGATGGACCGGTGTGATACCCGGTGAGGTGAAGACAAGGTAGGAAGATCTTCAGGGGCTTAGTGTTAGGTTTATTTAAGGGGGGTTTGGGTTAGATTAGGGGTATGTGGGTGGTGGGTTGTAATGTTTGGGGGGTATTGTATGTGTTTTTTACAGGAAAAAGAGCTGAATTTCTTGGGGCATGCCCCGCAAAGGGCCCTGTTCAGGGCTGGTAAGGTAAAAGAGCTCTGAACTTTTGTAATTTAGAATAGGGTAGGGCATTTTTTATTTTGGGGGGCTTTGTTATTTTATTAGGGGGCTTAGAGTAGGTGTAATTAGTTTAAAATTGTTGTAATATTTTTCTTATGTTTGTAAATATTTTTTTATTTTTTGTAACTTAGTTCTTTTTTATTTTTTGTACTTTAGTTTATTTCATTGTAGTTATTTGTAGGTATTGTATTTAATTAATTTATTGATAGTGTAGTGTTAGGTTTAATTGTAGGTAATTGTAGGTATTTTATATAATTTATTTATTGATCGTGTAGTGTTAGGTTTAATTGTAACTTAGGTTAGGATTTATTTTACAGGTAATTTTGTAATTATTTTAACTATTTTAGCTATTAAATAGTTCTTAACTATTTAATAGCTATTGTACCTGGTTAAAATAAATACAAAGTTACCTGTAAAATAAATATAAATCCTAAAATAGCTATAATATAATTATAATTTATATTGTAGCTATATTAGGGTTTATTTTACAGGTAAGTATTTAGCTTTAAATAGGAATAATTTATTTAATAAGAGTTAATTTATTTCGGTAGATTTAAATTATATTTAATTTAGGGGGTTGTTAGTGTTAGGGTTAGACTTAGCTTTAGGGGTTAATACATTTATTAGAATAGCGGCGAGATTCGGTCGGCAGATTAGGGGTTAATAATTGAAGTTAGGTGTCGGCGATGTTAGGGAGGGCAGATTAGGGGTTAATAAATATAATATAGGGGTCGGCGGTGTTAGGGGCAGCAGATTAGGGGTACATAGCTATAATGTAGGTGGCGGCTCTTTGAGGTCGGCAGATTAGGGGTTAATAAGTGTAGGCAGGTGGAGGCGACATTGAGGGGGGCAGATTAGGGGTTAATAAATGTAATATAGGGGTCGGCAATGTTAGGGCAGCAGATTAGGGGTACATAGCTATAATGTAGCTGGCGGCAGCGTGCGGACGGCAGATTAGGGGTTAATAAGTGTAGGTAGCTGGCGGCGACGTTGTGGGGGGCAGATTAGGGGTTAATAAATATAATATAGGGGTCGGCGGTGTTAGGGGCAGCAGATTAGGGGTACATAAGGATAACGTAGGTGGCGGTCGGCAGATTAGGGGTTAAAAAAATTTAATCGAGTGTCGGCGATGTGGGGGGGCCTCGGTTTAGGGGTACATAAGTAGTTTATGGGTGTTAGTGTACTTTAGAGCACAGTAGTTAAGAGCTTTATGAACCGGCGTTAGCCCAGAAAGCTCTTAACTACTGACTTTTTTCTGCGGCTGGAGTTTTGTCGTTAGAATTCTAACGCTCACTTCAGCCACGACTCTAAATACCGGAGTTAGAAAGATCCCATTGAAAAGATAGGATACGCAATTGACGTAAGGGGATCTGCGGTATGGAAAAGTTGCGGCTGAAAAGTGAGCGTTAGACACTTTTTTGACTGACTCCAAATACCGGCGGTAGCCTAAAACCAGCATTAGGAACCGCCAAACTCCAAATCTAGGCCTTAGGAAATAAATTCATTATAAAAAAAGTTTTTTTGTTAGAATTATGGTATATGACAAGGGGCAACACTGAGAAAAGTGTATGTGTGTATTTATGTGTGTCTATATACACTCACCGGCCACTTTATTAGGTACACCTATTCAATTTCTTGGTAACACAAATTGCTAATCAGCCAATCACATGGCAGCAACTCAATGCATTTAGGCATCTAGACGTGGTGAAGACGACTTGATGAAGTTCAAACTGAGAATCAGAATGGGGAAGAAAGGAAATTTAAGTGACTTTGAACATGGCATGGTTGTTGGTGCCAGACGGGCTTGTCTGAGTATTTAAAAAACTGCAGATCTACTAGGATTTGCACCACGTACAACCATCTCTAGGGTTTACAGAGAATGGTCCAAAAAGAGAAAATATCCAGTGAGCGGCAGTTGTGTGGACTAAAATGCCTTTTTGATGTCAGAGGTCAGAGGAGAATGGGCAGACTGTTTCAAGATGATATAAAGGCAACAGTAACTCAAATAACCACTTGTTACAACCAAGGTATGCAGAATACCATCTCTGAATGCACAACACGTCGAACCTTGAAGCAGATGGGCTACAGCAGAAGATCACACCGGGTGCCACTCCTGTCAGCTAAGAACAGGAAGCTGAGGCTACAATTCGCACAGGCTCACCAAAATTGGACAACAGAAGATTGGAAAAATGTTGCCTGGTCTGATGAGTCTCGATTTCAGCTGCAACATTCAGATAGTAGGGTCAGAATTTGGCATAAACAACACGAAAGCATGGATCATCCTGCCTTGTATCAATGGTTCAGGCTGATGGTGCTGGTGGTGTAACGGTGTGGGGGACATTTTCTTGCAACACTTTGGGCCCCTTAGTACCAATTGAGCATAGTTTAAATGCCACGGCCTACCTGAGTATTGTTGCTAATCATGTCCATCCCTTTATGACTACAGTAGTGATGACTACTTCCAGCAGGATAATGCACCATGTCACAAAGCTCAAATCATCTCAAACTGGTTTCTTGAACATGACAATGAGTTAACTGTACTTCAATGGCCTCCACAGTCACCAGATCTCAATCCAATAGAGCACCTTTGGGATGTGGTGGAACGGGAGATTCGCATCATGGATGTGCAGCCAACAAATCTACAGCAACTGCGTGATGCTATCATTTCAATATGGACCAAAATCTCTGAGTAATGTTTCCAACACCCCGTTGAATCTATGCCACAAAAAATTAAGGCAGTTCTGAAGGCAAAAGGGGGTCTAACCCGGCACTAGCAAGGTGTACCTAATAAAAAGGCTGGTGAGTGTGTGTGTGTATATATATATATATATAAATATATATATGTGTGTGTATATGTATGTGTGTGTCTGTGCATTTGTATATACGTATGTATGTATGTATGTGTGGAGTGTTTTATGCTGAAGATTAATTGAAATAGTACATAGAAATAAATAAAGAACCCCATTAATTCAGAAGATATTTTGAACTCCATCAACTTACTGTTTGATTGTTATCCAACATGAATTTTACTGTGAGCATAATGATGTGAGTCTATTACAAGAGGGAATTAATCCACCGGCATCGTCATGCAGATGTTAGCATGCACTAGACTATCACTCAAGCAATAATAAATTACTTTGGATGTAATATGAGCACAAAATGGAAGCTGTATGGATTGTTCTTGAGTAATGTTAATGCATAATAGATCTAACATGTTTGTACTTCAATTGTAATATAGGCCTTTGAGTTTAATATTCCTATAATTTTTAAATCAACACCTCTCTCTTTTATTTTTTAGAAGCTGGGTCAACCTGCAACATGTTCATCTGGGAAACTTTCAATTCTCTATGGATTTAGTGTGTTTGGGTCACAGCTAAAGCTTCATTACAAAGAATCATTTTACAGTCTATAGTTCCTCACCATTTTACCTTGTTGGCTCCATGTGGGTTAGGTTTTGGTAGACTTCCTAAATAAAGAAAACAGAAATAAAGTTTTGCTGGAAACCTTAAGGTAACATTAGGTATTATGTTATATAATTACTTACGTATGCCTGCTTGGGCTTTTCTTTCTATTTGACTCCAGGTGTAGCCCATCTCCTGGCAATTAGACTCAAGATGGCGGTGCCAGGTGTTTTTTGGCCTTTCTCTTTTTCTTTTTCCTTGAGGGTTCCAGGTCAGGGCTTGCCTGGTGATGTGGGCTTGCAGAGGATGTGACCTATACAGCTCAAGCATCTTTTTATGATTTCTTCATATGCAAGGAGTTAGGAAGTCTGCTGCCATATGTCTTTTGTTGCTGATGGTGTTTGGCCAGCAAATTTGGAGTATTATTCTTGTTTCTGCTCCATACAGAAGTACAGATTTTATATTGTTTTTCAAACAGACCTCAGTTTCAAGCCTTCCCTCCTCCAAACTCCTCTCTTACAAACTTCTTCCCATCAAGAAGTTGACCATGGAACCCAAGATTCTCTAGGGCTTGATCCCTTCCAAGACCCTTCTCAGGTAAGTTCTCTATATTCACTCAACACAAATTTTTTCCCACACAAAGTTGGGGGACATTTCTCCCTTTTCATAAAAAATTGGAAAGCTATAGCTTCAGACATTTGGGTCATTAAGACTGTCTCAGGTCTCCTTCTAGACTTTATTTCTCCTCCTTTCCAATCCCATCCTCATAATCCGATAATTTTTTAAAAAACAGATTCAAATATCTTAGACACAGAAATACATCATCTTCTCTCCAAACAGGCTATAGAATTGGCCCCAAACAACAAAATTTAATTTCTCAGCAACTTGTTTTACGTGAGAAAGAAAGAAGGTTCACTTTGACCTGTTATAAATCTGAGGAATCTAAATGCCTTTCTGCCTTACAACCATTTCAAGATGGAAGGGATTCATCTTCTAAGAGATTGCCTTATGGACAAAGACTGGTTAGTAAGACTAGACCTTACAGACGCTTACTTGACAGTTCCCATTCATCCATCACATCGCAATTTTCTCAGATTCCTTTGGAAAAATCGAATTTGGCAGTTTACCTGTCTCCCCTTTGGACTCTCTTCAGCCCCTTGGGTATTCACAAACATTTTAAAACCGGCAGTGGCTTGGTTGAGATTGCGGGGAGTTCGTCTAATTATTTATCTGGACGATATCCTTATAATGAATCAAGATGAATCTCTTCTCTCTCATTTGGATCTAACTATGAATATTTTAAAGAACCTGGATTTTCTTATCAATTTCAAGAAATCGGTTCTCATTCCTTCACAAAAATTGATGTTTTTGGGC
Source organism: Bombina bombina (assembly GCF_027579735.1). Classification (NCBI taxonomy): domain Eukaryota; kingdom Metazoa; phylum Chordata; class Amphibia; order Anura; family Bombinatoridae; genus Bombina; species Bombina bombina. The sequence continues at coordinate 1,081,224,970 of NC_069499.1, read as the reverse complement.
TTTCTAATAGACACCTCTCTTTCTACTTTGAGTTTTCCCTTGGAGAAGGTGAACAAAATCAAATTAGAGATTTCTCATTTACTGAAGAAAAAGTTCTTCCCTATCAGAAACCTCGCTCGTATTGTGGGCCTTCTTTCGGCCTCAATTCAGGCAATTTTCCCATCCCCCCTTCATTACAGAGCACTTCAGAGATTAAAAATGTCTTATTTGAGAAAGGGTTTTTCCTATTCTCACAAAATCTCTTTATCAGAAGATGCTCGGACAGAATTGATTTGGTAGCTTTCCAATATAGAAGCATGGAATGGCAAAGCTATATTCGGAAAAGCTCCATATGTTATTATAGAATCGGATGCAAGCAATTCGAGTTTTCCCAGAAAACAGGAGGCAAATGGTCTTCCTCGGAACGCAAATTGCACATAAATTACCTAGAACTGATTGCAGGTTCTTTTGCTATAAAGAGTTTTATCAAGCAGAAATCTCCGATTTCGATTCTTTTATGCATGGACAATATTTTTGCAGTCCGATATCTGAATCGTTTGGGTGGCACTCAGTCCAAACAATTATCATATATAACAAACATTTTTATTCATAAATGTCTTCAAAGCAATATCTCTGTTCAAGCACAGTATATTCCAGGTCTCTCCAACTTTGCAGTGGACTGGGGTTCCCAATATATTTCGGACTCAAGCGATTTGAGATTACACCCAGATATCTTTTGCAATTTACAATCTATCAGAGGTCCCTTATTGATAGATTTATTTGCTTCCCGTGTAAATGATCAGATTCTTCCCTTTTTCAGCTGGCATCCAGATCCAGAAGCATTAGCAGTGGATGCTTTTCTGCAACCTTGGCCTCCTCAGGGAGCCTATGCTTTCCCTCCCTTTTCAATGATTCCTTGCATCCTGAATGTTGTCAGGAGGAACAAGATTTCTCTGGTTTTAATATCTCTGTTTTGGCCGACCCAATCGTGGTACCCATCTCTTCTAGAGATGTCCTTCCACTTCCCGGTCCTTCTTCCACTTGTTCCCCATCTCCTATTAGATCACTTAGGAGGTTTACACGACCTTGTTCTTCAAGGTTTTCTTGGGCTTGTTGCTTGGACAATTTCCGGGGATCCTGGACTTCCTCAGGACTTTCTTCCTCAGCTAAATCTTTATTACAGGACGCTTGGGCCCCAGGAACCAAAAAATGTTATCTATCCTCCTGGTCCAGATGGGCTAGCTGGTGCGATTAAAAACATTTGGATCCCTTTTCAGCTCCTCTAACTGAGATCTTGAATTTTCTCACTTCCTTATTTGATTATGGTTTAGCTTATAGATCTATCAATGTCTATAGATCAGCTATTTCAGCTGGTCATGAACTAATCAATAATTTGCCGGTTGGCCAGCATATTTTTATTTCCAGACTTATGAGATCTATTAAGCTTAAAAGACCTCATTCTTCCAAATATTCTTCCTTTTGGGATGTTAACTTAATCTTCTCTCTATTTCAATCTTGGCCAATTAACCAATCTCTTTCGTTAAAACAGCTTTCTTGCAAATTAACTACTCTTCTCTGCCTTTTATCTTGTAGAAGAATATCAGATGTGAAAGCAATTGATTTTTCTTCCAAAATGTTCTCTCCTCATGGAGTCATCTTTAACATTTCTAGAAGAACTAAATCCTTGTCTTCTTCTATTTTTTATCCCTATTTATCGTATTGTCCTTCCTTGTGTATGGTTCTTTGCCTGAAAGAATATGAGAATCGTACCTTACCCTTTAGAAATTCCTCTTCTAATCAACTTTTCATTTTTTATTCTCCTCCTCATACTCCTGCTTCTTCTACTTCTATTAGTAGATGGATTAAATGGGTCATGGATAAAGCAGGTATAGATAAATCTTTCTCTTCTCATTCAGTAAGGGGAGCTTTCTGGAAATCAGCTTCCCTTCAAGAAATTCTAAATGCAGCAGACTCGTCATCCGATTTAGTCTTCAGACTTAAATTAAATTAATTTTATTAAATTTATATCTAGCTTTAAACTTGAAAAATAGGAGTCTCTGTCCTTGCAATAAAATTCCGATTATCCTAACCTTGGTAAAGGAATAATCTAGATTTTATTAAAGAGACAGAGACGAGTATTTTCCCTCCCTTCCCATACCCTTGCGCAATTCTTATTTTTTATAATTATAAATCTATTATTTGATAAGTAATTTATTTATATCTATTTCAGCTCCTGGTCCCTCTTCTACAGTATTTCAACCTACTTTGGGAATGTGAGGATAATCTTTGTGATCAAAATTATCACACACAAGCTTCTTTAACTTCTGTAGGAATTCATCCTCAACCTTTGTTCCTTCCCGATGGTCCTCATGAAAAAAAAATCTTTATTTTTTTATGCTTCTTGTTATTGTTTTTTGTATTTTCTTTGGGACTTATTTCTGAAGATTCCTACCATATTTTTTTCCAGCACCAAAGTTCAAAGAGGCAGGTGGAATATTATTGGGACTGTTTATACTAGAATGAACTTTTCTGATTGGTCTGCCCTGGATCACACCATTCAGGGTTATTTCTCATATTCATTTCTGTTATTTCTATGTTAACCCCTTAAGGACAAGGCCATTTTTCAATTTCTTTCCCTTAAGGACCAGGGCTATTTTTACATTTCTGCGGTGTTTGTGTTAAGCTGTAATTTTCCTCTTACTCATTTACTGTACCCACACATATTATATACCGTTTTTCTCACCATTAAATGGACTTTCTAAAGATACCATTATTTTCATCATATCTTATAATTTACTATAAAAATTTTTATAAAATATGAGGAAAAAAATGGAAAAAAACACACTTTTTCTAACTTTGACCCCCAAAATCTTACACATCTACAACCACCAAAAAACACCCATGCTAAATAGTTACTAAATTTTTTCCTGAGTTTAGAAATACTCAATGTTTACATGTTCTTTGCTTTTTTGCAGTAACACTTTGCTATTTCCAAACCACTTTTTTTTTCAAAATTAGCGCTAGTTACATTGGGACACTGATATCTTTCAGGAATCCCTGAATATCCCTTGACATGTATATATTTTTTTTTAGAAGACATCCCAAAGTATTGATCTAGGCCCATTTTGGTATATTCCATGGCACCATTTCACCGCCAAATGAGATCAAATAAAAAAAATTGTTCACTTTTTCACAAATTTTTTCACAAACTTTAGGTTTCTCACTGAAATTATTTACAAACAACTTATGCAATTATAGCATAAATGGTTGTAAATGCTTCTCTGGGATCCCCTTTGTTCAGAAATAGCAGACATATATGGCTTTGGCGTTTTTGGTAATTAGAAGGCCGCTAAATGCCACTGCGTACCACACGTGTATTATGCACAGCAGTGAAGGGGTTAATTAGGGAGCATGTAGGGAGCTTCTAGAGTTAATTTTAGCTTTAGTGTAGTGTAGTAGACAACCCCAAGTATTGATCTAAGCCCATCTTGGTATATTTCATGCCACCATTTCACCGCCAAATGCGATCAAATGAAAAAAAACGTTACATTTTTCACAATTTTAGGTTTCTCACTGAAATTATTTACAAACAGTTTGTGCAATTATGGCACGAATGGTTGTAAAAGCTTCTCTGGGATCCTCTTTATTCATAAATAGCAGACATATATGGTTTTGGCGTTGCTTCTTGGTAATTAGAAGGCCGCTAAATGCAGCTGCACACCACACGTGTATTATGCCCAGCAGTGAAGGGGTTAATTAGGGAGCTTGTAGGGTTAATTGTAGCTTTAGTGTAGTGTAGTAGACAACCCAAAGTATTGATCTAGGCCGATTTTGGTATATTTCATGCCACCATTTCCCTGCCAAATGCAATCAAATAAAAAAAAAAACGTTCACTTTTTCACAATTTTTTTCAAAAACTTTAGGTTTCTCACTAAAATTATTTACAAACAGCGTGTGCAATTATGGCACAAATGGTTGTAAATGCTTCTCTGGGATCCCCTTTGTTCAGAAATAGCAGACATATATGGCTTTGGCGTTGCTTTTTGGTAATTAGAAAGCCGCTAAATACTGCTGCGCATCACACGTGAATTATGTCTAGCAGTGAAGGGGTTAATTAGGTAGCATGTAGGGAGCTTGCAGGGTTAATTTTAGCTTTAATTTAGAGATCAGCCTCCCACCTGACACATCACACCCCCTGATCCCTGCCAAACAGCTCTCTTCCCTCCCCCACCCCACAATTATCACCGCCATCTTAAGTACTGGCAGAAAGTCTGCCAGTACTAAAATAAAAGGTATTTTAATGTTTTTTTAGCATATTTAGCCCCCAACCTCCCTGATCCCCCCCTAAACAGCTCTCTAACCCTCCTCCTCTTCCTTATTGGTAGCCATCTTGGATACTGGCAGCTGTCTGCCAGTACCCAGTTTACTAAAAAAACTGCTTTTTTTATTTTATAATTTTTTTCTGAAGTGTAGCTTCCCCCCAGCCAAAGACCAACCCCCCACCCCCTCCCAGATCCCTTAGATGTATTTTCCTAAATTCATTTTTACCCACACTATCACACTTTTATTTTTATATTTCTGTAGTGTAGCCGTTCACCCGCTTCCACCCCATGCACGCGCCCGCCCCCGCCCTCCCGTGCACACGTGCGCGCCTCCGTGCATGCCCCTGAGGATCACGTCCACGATCCCGCCCCCCTCGACGTCATATGGCCCATCGATGGCCGCCCACCCGCCTCCCATGTAAGCTCCGACCCACCAACGATACCGGCCATCAATGTCCAGTGCAGAGAGGGCCACAGAGTGGCTCACTCTGCATCGGATGGCCAAGGGGTGTTATTGCAGGATGCCTTAATATCGAGGCATCACTGCAATAACCGGAAAGCGTCTGGAAGCGAGCAGGATCGCTTTCAGCCGCTTTAAACCCCTAATGTCGTACAGGGTACGTCGCTGGTCTTTAAAGACCAGGTTGTGTGCGACGTACCCTGTACGACTTGTGTCATTAAGGGGTTAAACTTTTAATTTGTATTATGTTACTTTGAATGGCTGTTGATCAGTAAAGGAAAAGGCTTCACCAAGGCTAGGATAATCGGAATTCTGCTAGGTTTGTTTGCTATGCCAGGTACTAAAATGACTTAATCTCCAGAATTAAAGTTATAGTAAATTTAATAATTTTGAAACAAGTTTCTTGAATCTATGTCCTCTAAATAATAAAACCACAACATTGTTTTTATTAATTCAAATCTTCTTTTTTAATAAATTATATTTTTAATCCCTACTGTATTATTGTGCTTCCTCTGCCCCTTACATTTCTCTTTTCTAGTGTTTATTGACATAGAGAGTGGTCCCAAAAAGTAGTCTAGTGAGGGGTGGACGGAGTTCCAATTAGAAAAAGATGTCTTATGAAAGTATATCTTTTGAATGGTAAACAAAATGTAAGAATGAACTATGCACTAAAGTCTAACTTTTTTCAAATTAAAACTTATACAGGGTCCAGCAGAAAAACCTGACGATTTTGTGACTTCAGAACATCCCGCGCTATTGGTGTAGGGCGAGTGCTGGTAATTTTAATATTTTATACTGTCTAGTGTCTATAGCATTTGGGTTGCGAGCATGTTGTGAACCGAAGAGCACCACGCTTTCATGATAGAAAGATTTTTCAGGCATAATGACTCTGTGATTAAAACACAGCGTCTTTTCCAAACCCATTTCAAGATCGATCTGTCACGCCGCGGCACTCTAGCCGTTGCTAGGGGCGCGGTGTCTCCTTCCGTGCTCGTTGTCAGGGGCAGTGTCGGCTCTGGATGCGTGCGGCACTGACATCATCGCCGCACGCTCAGTGGCGCGAATCTGCGCCTATTTAAATGTTTGTACAACGATCTGTCACTGCCCAAGTATAGGTGTTACTTTGTGTGCTCCTGGGTGTGACAGATCATTCTTTTTTGTACCTAATATCGTTTCTGAACCTGCCTGACTACTCTACCTGCCTTAACCCTTAAACTGCTGGATTAATTGCTGTTGCTGAACCTGCCTGTCTGACTACTCTACCTGCCTTAACCCTTTCACTGCTGGATTGATCACTGTTGCTGAACCTGCCTGACTACTCTACCTGCCTTAACACTCAAACTGCTGGACTGCTCTACTGTTGCCAAACCCTGCCTGCCTGACCATTCTAGTGATGTGCCCTTGGACTGCTTTACTGTTGCCAAACCCTGCCTGCTTTACCATTCTAGTGGTGTGCCCTTGGACTGCTTTACTGTTGCCAAACCTTGCCTGCCTGACTATTCTAGTGGTTTATCTTTGGACTGCTTTACTGTTGCCAACCCCTGCCCGTCTGACCATTCTAGTGGTTTATCCTTGCACTGCTTTGCTGTTGCCAGACCCTGCCTGCCTGACCATTCTAGTGGTTCATCCATGGAATGCTCTGCTGTTGCTGCTGGGGACAGTCCTGCCTGTGGTTAGTGTCGCCTTCCTCATCTCACTAACTTTTTCTGCTCTGGGATATTCCCTATCATTCCGTCTCGACGACATGATAACAAGACTACTGGCCGAGTTTGGTCTGATAGAGGAGTATCCCACAAGCGTTACATTATACTTGGGCCATGCATCCAGATGAGGTGGCACGAGCTGTTTATCTTCAGGGACAGACAGATGTTGGAACCCATACCACACAGTTGCAGAATATGGATTCCAAGCTAGAGGCTATTACCGCTCAACTCTCTTTGCTAGTTGCAGCGAGGGATGCCGCACCTGTTGCTACACCACCAGCCCCTACTCCTAGTGCTGTGACTTCTTCCTCTGCTTCTGGAAGTATACCCTGGATACCCTTGCCTGACAAGTATGAAGGTACTACTGATTAGAATTAAAAATAAGATTTAGAGGGCGCTTTAAAAAAGCTGAAGAAATCACAGAATAATTAGAGGCAGATATATTTTATAGAATACAATGTGGTACAAACTAACCCAATAATCGATTCACAATATCTTTTTGATAAAAAACGTATTTATTGCCAAAAGGTCTATATTAGACAATTTAACTCAAACAATGAATTGGGACGTCTCCCATAGTATAGCGAACTCTTGTATATAGTTTAATGCTATATAATATACTAATAGATTATGAAATAAAATTGGAAGTATATAGAGGCTTTAAATGACTATTCAATTGTTAAATCATTAGTGTGCAAACATATACCGCCTAATTAGGCAGACACAGATTTTCAGATTGTTTTTTTATTAAACAACCATTAGAGAGACAAATCATGAAAAGCATAAATAAAAACAGTACTTAAGTAAATAATTTTTAACATACAGATCTTAAACCAAAGTCTAGGTTTTTTTTAAAAAAAAAGAAACTTTATTGTATATTGTAACATACGTAGAAAATATCATCAGTACAACAAGGGTTTCCACAAATTCCACAATTCCACTGTATTTTGTGTCCATCTGTCTTAGATCTTGTTATCTCAGCAGTGGGTATTATGAAAAAACATACATTTTAACCAATTAGACGGTGTAGTCCGAAAATTAGTCTTATTATGTTACCGTCCATCTCATTTAGAACTCCTTGTTAAAGTCAATGTAGAACCATACATAATCACAGTATAAACATCCTAAATAAGTTTTATCACAAAAACCACAAAACAAAAAAGTTAAACTGTAAAACAATACACTTTGATGTAAAATTCAATATTTCAATATTTCAACATTGCCCAGGTCTGGTCGTTTAGCTCATGTCACATCTGATTTATCCCACCTAAAGTTGTACACAAAGATAACTGATAACCTCTGTCAAATTCTTGATACTTTGCTGATATTATTTAGAGAGTCAAAAAAAGCCTTGTCTAATTTAGCAATATAGTATATAGATCGAAGTCCTTTCCTCTACACTAGTGTTTTAGCAAATGTATATTGTTCCCACAGAAACACAATATCATAGTATATGCTCAATCTCTTAGTGGAAAAATAAAAGTATCTTTCCATTTTAATTATAAAGTCCACCTGTTTCAACCAGCTTTCAACTGTTGGAATTTGTGGAGATTTCCACAATTTTGGAATTAGTTTCTTAGCCGCGTTAATCATAATCTGGACTAAATTGCGTCTCAATTTGCAGGGGACACTAGAAAGATCATTAAAAATTGCCAAAGACGGAGAAAACTCTAACGTGAGGCCCGTCGCTTTCCCCATTTCTGTATATATATCTCTCCAAAATGAGCTCAATTGAGTACAATCCCACCAGATATGGAACAAAGTGCCTTCCTGTCCACACCCCTCCAGCACCTATTACTTGCATTCCTAAACATATATTTTAATCTGCTGGGAGTCAAATACCACCTCAGTAAGATCTTTAAGTTAGTTTCCATACATGAAGATGTGTGTGAGGATGTTGCCGTATAGGAGGACCAACGTTTCCATTGTTGAGGGGATACCTGTACATTCATTTCTTTTTCCCATTTTTGTACATAAGTGGGCCTAGGGGGGAGATGTGAGTTCCTAATATATTTATAATATAAACAGTAGACACTATATCCGTCGTTATCGGCATAGTACCTAAGCATAGTGACTCAAAAGCAGTTGGCAATCGTAAAAATTCTTATGTGGCTTTCTTTGCCATATGTAGCAATTCAATATTTTCTGTAAGGTATGAATGTCCTTGGTTATATTCCCTATAGGTAGTGCCTGAAAAAGATACAGTGCCTTTGGTAATAAAATCATTTTTGCAGCTGAGATTCTCCCCAACCATGATATATTTTGTTTTGGCAGCCATCTAGAGGTTAGAGATTGTAATTCAGTTATAAGTCTCCCATAGTTTAATTTGCGTAATTTATTCTCATCTGAAGTTAGATAAATGCCTAAGTATTTCAGTGATGCCGGGTTGATTTTGAAAGGGCTGTTTATTTTAATGTCATTTAACATTTCTGTTGGGGTATTAATAGGATATAACTCAGATTTGGTTGGGTTAATTGAAAAGTTAGATACTTCTTTATATTTTAACAATTCCTCCTGTACATGTTTTAGGGATTCTACACGGTTAGAAAAAGTCATCAATACATCGTCAGCGAACATAGCTAATTTATAAGATGTTTTTGGTATCTCTATGCCTCTAATGTTGGGGTTATTGCGGATCTGAGCTGCCAAAGGTTCTAACGAGAGCACAAATAATAAAGGGGACAATGGGCACTCTCTTGTCCCATTGCTGATCTCGAAGGCATCTGACAGCAGACCATTAACTCTAACTTGTGCAGATGGGTTGGAGTACAGGGCCAGAATTTAAGAAATAAATTTAGAGGGGAAGCCAAATTTAATTAAAGTGTAAAATGCAAAAAGGTCCAATCTAGCCTGTCGAATGCCTTCTCCGCGTCTGTTGAGAGAAAGATAGCAGGGACTTTAGTGACTTTAATATGATCCAATAAAGTGATAACCTTGCCCACATTATCTCTAGCCTCCCTACCTTTCACAAATCCCACCTGGTCTTCATCAAGTAGTGTAGGCAGTAGGGCATTCATCCTAGATGTTAGTATCTTTGCATATAGCTTTAGATCCACATTTAACAAAGAAATGGGTCTAAAGTTAGCTGGTGTCGTGGCTGGTTTCCCCGGTTTAGGGATAACCGTTATGTGTGCCTGTAACATTGTATCTGGGAAGCTGCCGTTATCAGCGATGGAGTTAAATAATAGTGCTAGTTGTGGGCTTAACTGGGACGTAAAGGTCTTATAATAAAGATCTGTGAAGCCATCCGGCCCTGGAGCTTTATTTGGTTTCAGATCTGAGATTGCTGTTTGTATCTCCTCTATAGTGATAGGGAGATCTAATGACTGTGCCTCTTCTACTGATAGTTTTGGGAGGTCTATATCCCTTAAGTATTGAACGCACCTCTCTCTATGTGCCTCCACCGGTCTATTTGTATGAATATTATATAACTTGTGATAATAGTCTTGGAAAATCTTGGCAATAGCTACCGTGTCTTCTACTTGGGAGCCCAAGTTTGTCAGGATAGAGTGTATGTAGGACTTATGTTGTTGTTTCTTAAGGGCTCTGGCTAAATATTTACCCGTTTTATTACTTTCCCCATAAAACCTCTGTTGTAAAAACAGAGTTTTTCTTTGAGCTTCAATATGTAGATGATCATTTAATAGTTCCCTTTTCTCTTTAAGAGCCTGTAGTATTGCGTCACCCCTAGAGTTAAGTTTTGATAAGAAATCCAGCTCTGTAATTTCTCCTGCCAGCGCTAGGTATACTTCCCTATGTGCCCTTTGTTTGGCTGCTTTGGTCTTGATAAGCTCCCCTCTCATATATGCCTTATGTGCTTCCCATATTATATCTAATTTAGTTTCCGGGGTAGCATTAATAGAAAAGTAGGTGTCCACAGATTGTAGGTCCAGTAATAAGGAATCGTCCAATCTCCAGCAGAAGGAACATAATGGTATAGAGGGCCATTGTAGGTAACATTCCACTAATGAATGGTCAGACCATGTGGTGTGTTTTATATCTTCTTCTCTTAGAAGGATGCAAGTATCTCCAAGTATCATGTAAAGTAAGGGATCTAACCGATTGCCATATAGATTTGGAAACCTTATGCGATATATAATTGGTATCACTGAGCTATCTAACAAAGGATCTAGCGGAATATTTAAATCTCCTCCGACTATCAGAGGTCCCTTAGAAATATCCATAATTCTCTGAATAATTTGTTTGAAGAATACATCTTGGCGACAGTTGGGAGCATATACATTCACCAACATTATTGGTTTGCCATACAGTAGACCCACTATGCACAAAAACCTACCCTCCTTATCTCTATCACTTTGCAAAACCTTGAATGGTATGGATCTATGGATGAGGATGCTAACCCCGTTGGTCTTTTTATGTTGGTTAACACTATGGAAGTGTTGAGTATACTGTAAATTAAAATATCTCGGTGTGCTATTTAATTTAAAATGGGTTTCCTGTAAAAGGAGAATCTTACCTCCCCTTTTATGTAGATCTTGTAAGGCCATTGTTCTTTTATTTGGACTGTTAAATCCCTTAACATTTTGGGTGAGTACATGCAAAAGTTGAGCTTTACCTTGTGTGATCATCGAAATATACCGTGCGACTCACCAATCTCCTCCAGATGAGACAAGTTCACATTGTGAGCATCACGACCAAACCCTGGGCTTAACAGTAATAATAACAACAAAGAAAAGAAAAAATCAACTTCAGAGCTACATTGCTTGAGAAACATTTAGCTCCTAAAACAGAAGCTTCACAACAAAGGCAAAGACAAAAAAGGGAGGGGGAAAGTGCCAAGTTGGGCCAAGCACATATAAAATTAATAACAGTATTGGGTAGCACAATGTGTGGTTCACAAAAACCTGTCATTCAAACTTCTGATTAATGGACATCTATTTCTCAGTCCTTACTCAGCTATATACAAATAGATACTCTCTAAACTTTAATGAAAAAAGTTAGAACCCTACATCTCTCATATTCTGCATTGCCAAGTATACACATCTACACCCAATCATACAGTGGTGTTATATTAACAATCCTTAGGTTTAGGGGATTATAATTAGGTTAGGGTATACACTCCTATTTATAGATCTTATACTTGCTATAAGGAATCTTACCATTCGTTGCCATTTTTCTTAATGTAATAGAATGGACCACAGACTCCCATGGAAGGTGAAAAGAGAATAAAATTACATCTAAGTCTATTTTAAGTTGTTTCTTGTCTCATAGTACCAGTGTTGTTTTGTGTGGCAAAGTTCTTGTCCCCTCTTCGGTAAGATATCTTCTGCCATTCCACTCTCTGAGGGAGAGGGGCTTCTTTACTGATATGCTTATCTGACGACCCCTTTGAATTCTCAGACAACCCAGTAGGGTCCAGTCTCAGTTCTTTACAAATTGAAGGAATGTCATCCGGGGATTGACATAAAATTCTTCTTCCCTTCCACTGAATCTGCAAGCTAAACGGGTGTCCCCATCTGTATGGTATGTTCTGTTGGTGGAGCTTGGCAGTAAGCGGCCAAAGGTCTCTCCTCTTCTGCAAAGTTCTGGAGGATAGGTCCTCAAACAATTGAAAATTAATGTCTCTGAACTTTATTGGGTGTTTTTGTCTCGCCTTTTTTATCAACATTTCCTTAATGGGGTAGCTGGTGATTTTAACAATTACGTCCCTTGGGGGTTGACCCTCCGGGGGTTTTAATCTCAGGGCTCTATGAATCCTGTCTAAAGCAAAGGTAGAGTCATCCCCCTCTCCTGCCAAGAAGGCAAATAAATCTTGAACATAGGTCTCTAGATCTTGGGAGGACACTTCTTCTGGTATACCCCTGATTCTTATATTTTGGCGACGACTTCTGTTCTCTAAATCGTCTACTTTGTTTTCAAGTTGCAAAATTGTTAAATCTTGTTGTGACATTCTGTCAGAGAAAGTGTGTAAGGCCTTATCTTGCTGGGCTGAGTCGCCTTCCAATTTATCCACCCTCTGGCCAATCTCTGTAAGATCTTTTTTTATATCTGCTATTTCCTCTCGTATACACTGCTTCACTTGCTGTACTAGAAATGTAAAGTCTTTTTTTTGAAGGCAATGAATCAAATAGAGCTTTTGGTATTGTGACTGGGTGTCCAGTGCTCTCCGAATCAGATTCTGAGGATGTGGATTCAGTCCCTTGTCTGGGCTCCATATCAAGAGTGTTTGTTGTTTGTGGTGGGTCTAGGCTTTTAAAAAACTTATTCACTGATGGAAGTCCGTTTACTTTTTTTTTTTGCAGGTTTGTCTCCTTTAGAACCTTTTTTGGGTGACATGTCAGCTAAATCCTTTCTGCCGGAGCCACAATGAATCAGTGTCTCTTTCTCTTAGGGCTCACCCAGTCTCAAGCAACTATTTATTATTCAAGGGGTTCAAAGTCACCTCTAACTTCGGTGAAATAACAAATTAAGGTGTAGGGACCTGGGTCTCAGTCAGAAGGAACAAAGCAGTGATATCATTTGCCCCAAGCAGCTGTAAATAAAGCAGTCGATCTGACCTTACCACACAATGAAAATTTTTTGTTTTATATCTGTGTCTTGCTTGAGAGTATTGTTTTTGGGCTTCTGCTTATGTAAGTCATCAAACTTATAATAGGGCTATTGTATTTTAATCGTCGTCAGCTCTATCCTCAGTAAGTACAGTACCTTATTAATTTTGCCCTATAACAGAGGCCCTGTAGCGTGTTCAATAACATGTGAGGAGTAACATTTAGGCCATAACATTACTGTGCTGCGTATATGGAGTGTGACGCACTTTAATTTTACCAAGGTGTTCTATTGATCTCCCGCAGCCATTAGCTCTAATATGTGGTTTCAGGGGCTAAATTACGGTCCCCATAGTAATTCACAGGCCCACTCAAGTCTCTGTTCCCTGCAGGATTAGGGATATGTGTGGTGGCAGTATAAAGCTTGTTATTTAACGGAGGCCTCTGCAGCGTGACCTCTCCGTTGTGCGGCCCTTACCTCACTAAATAGTGATCGACGATTCCATCCTGTCAAATTACAGTTTTATCCAGGGCAGCCTTTCTTTGTTTCCCCATAAGTCCTCTTCAAGTGGTAGCAAGAGAGCCACCAGACCTCAGCGAGGCTTTGCAGGTTATACAAATGGCGTGCGGGAGCTGGCTCTAATGCGCCCCTTTCTCTGTCTCAGCCGTTCCGGACTTCTTACCGAGTGACTGTTTGCCTCATCACACTTTTATGTTCACTTCACCAGCTTGTTCAGTTCCATAGTACCCAAGAAATTAGAACTTGGCCCACTTTAAGACACGGAGCTCACTCTGGTGCAGCCATCTCAGTTGAGCACTGGCTCCGCCCCCCCAAAGTCTAGGTTTAACCCAACCTTCGCTAAAGGAAGTAATATAGAAACTTTTGAAAAGATTGTATTACAAGATATTAAGAAAAGTTTCCTCTCAAAATATATAAAAAATAATTTAAATAAGATGAATAGAAAGATAATAATGAATCTACAAAAAAATGAGAATGTCACCATCAAACCAGCAGACAAGGGGGGGGGGTTGTTGTCATGGATACAGAACAATATCTAGCTGAAGCACATAGACAACATAACAATCAAAAAACCTATAAAAACAGGACTTTTAAAGCGCCCTCTAAATCTTATTTTTTATTCTTATCTATAACTCATTACACATTTTTGAGGAAGGTGTGTTTTTTAGAAGGGTTTGAAATCTTTTATTTGTGGCCAGCGCAGTACTAATACTTCCGTTTATTTAATCATATATTTCCTCTCCTAAGTATCTGCTGCATGCCATCTCCAAAATATAGAGGATATTTTTTATTTTAGAGACAAAATTATTAAGGAACTAAAAGAGGATTTAAAAACTAGTGAAGCGTTTAAACCCACAATAGATGATCTAAATGAAAATATGAAAGAACTAGAAAAAAACCCTAATAAAAGAATTGAAGCACAAAATGGAGCTGGTATTCCTAAATAGATATACAAGCAAGGGAATTATCCCAAGGGGATTACAGTTAAGTAAAATATGTACTTTCCCTTTAAGTAAGACTTTGAAAAAGAATGGGAGGAAGTTTTAAAAAAAGACTCAGAAGGCTCAGAGCCGTCATTAGCACACAACTACCTTTTTTGCAATCTGGGGGCCCCCACCCACTCCTACCCTGGCCTGCATAGTGACAGGCATCACCGCTGATTCCCGTTACGTGTGGTGACTTCACGTGCGATGACGTGATTATGTCACCGCGCAACTTTATTTTAAATTGTCAATACAAAGTATAGGGAAAGGGGGCATGCTGCTTATAAACCTGTATCTCAGGGATCTAAGCAGCTACAGACCCTCAAGACCCACCATTGGAAAGGAAATCACCTAACCTTTGCAATGGTATAAGTATTGGGGATCTGGGAGATAAAATTAAAAAAGTCAAAAAAATGTTTTTTGAAAATAGTAAAAACCAGAAAAATATTAAATTCAGCTTAGCACTAGAAAAATTGAAAGATAGGAAATCAGAGACTGAATACAAGGAAAGGCAGAAAGTTATGATAAAAAGGTTAGACACACTAAATAAATACCTTCTGAGAACAAAATGGAGGAAAATGGAAAGGGATATTACTGATAGTGAGAATACTGAGATTCAAACAGAAAATTCATCAAAACAAATAGAGGAGAGAAGTAATGTAAATAATACCCCAATTAGACACAATCAAAGGGGAAGACAAAATTAATGGGTAGAGGTAAAACATCAGAGAAGAAATTACAATAGACCCTGGGACAATAGAGATAGAATATGCAATAAGAATACACTCATGGATACTCCAATAGCTATAACACCAATGGCCTACACACTGGAACATATAATAATAAAAAGGAAAAATGAGAACAGCACAATTCTGGAGGGGTGCACGAAGGACCTGAGGACACTGCCAAGTCCCCAAACAAACCAGGTATATCAATAATGATACTCAGCACTCAATAGTTCAATTCAGGCAGTTTATTCACATATAATAGCAACGTTTCGGGGTCACAGCCCCTTATTCATGCTTGAATCAAGCATGAATAAGGGGCTGCTATTATATGTGAATAATCTACCTGAATTGAACTATTGAGTGCTGAGGATCATTATTGATATACCCGAACATATAATAATGGTAACCATAGGAGTAATTTCAATAGGAATTATGATCCAAGAAATACATTCTCAGGTCCAAATTACTCTAGTTATACTAATAGAAATCACCAAGATCAAAGATATAACAGAGATTATGGCCAATACCAACATGAAAGATCGTATGGGTATTATCAACAGAATTGGAATACACAAAAGGAGAGACAATTTCAGAATAATCAGAAAAATAGTTGGTCAGATCAAAATAGAGATTCCAATTATATTCCTATAAGAAATAGGTTTGAACCCCTTAATGACTAAGAGAACCAGGTAGATTTAACACATGAAGAAAAGTTTTTTTTTTTTTTAGAGAAAAGCCTTCTAAGGGAGGGTACCTCCAAAATATCTTTTGAGAAAAGAGTGGGAGGAAAGAAAACCTATGCAAACAAGAAAAAAAGCACAAGAGGAAAGAGAGGAAAAGGGATCAGTAAACAAAGAGAGAATAAATAAGAATAAACAAATACAAAAACAGTGTATTTTTAATATTAGCAATACACAACTAAAAGAGGAAGAAGAAAGAGTTCTCCCTCTAGGACTTTCCTTTGCACCTACCACAAGGATGAGCAAATTCCATACACATATACATGCAAAAAAAATTGTAAGAAATCGAGCAATAAAGAGGTTTTTTATTAAACAACCATTAGAGAGACAAATCATGACAAACATAAATAAAAACAGTACTCAAGTAAATAATTTTCAACATACAGATCTTAAACCAAAGTCTAGGTTTAACCCAACCTTTGCTAAAGGAAGTAATATAGAAACTTTTGAAAAGCTTGTATTACAAGATATTAAGAAAAGTTGCCCTTCAAAATATATAAAAAATATTCTAAATAAGATGGATAGAAAGATAATAATGGATCTACAAAAAAATGAGAATGTCACCATCAAACCAACAGACAAGTGGGGGGGATTGTTGTCATGGATACAGAACAATATCTAGCTGAAGCACACAGACTACTTAACAATCAAAAAACCTTTAAAAAACTGGACGTAAATCCTACAAGCAGATTCCTAATGAAGCTAAATAAACTATTAACAGAAGGAAAGAAGATGGGAATCCTAAATGATAGTGAATATAGGTACTTAATGCCCTGTTTTCCAAGGATTCCTATTTTCTATTTCCTGCCAAAAATGCACTAAGACCTCTCTAACCCATCAGGGAGGCCAATAATATCTGGCATAAAATCTATGTCTGCGAACCTCTCTCAATATGTATACAAATTCCTTCAAAAACATGTAAAGTGTCTAAAATCATATCTAAGAGACTCCACACAGGTATTAAAGTCATTAGAAAATATAATATGGGAAAAATACATAATCCTAGTAACTTGTGACGTCACATCACTATACACCATCATAGATCATAAGATAGGATTAAAATCAGTCGAGAAATACTTGAAAAAAGATCTATTAATGCCTAAAGAACATATGGAATTTATTCTTAAAAGTTTCAGCTTTATTCTAGAGAATAACTACTTCTCATTTGAGGGGAAGTATTTTCTCCAAATAGAAGGAACGGCCATGGGTACGAGGTTTGCACCTAGCTATGCCAATATCTTTATGGGAGACTGGGAAGAAAATTTCTTCTCGGGCAATAGCTATGGTGCAAACCTCGTACTCTATAGGAGGTACATTGATGACCTTCTATTTATTTGGAAGGGTAGAGAGACAGAATTGGTACAGATGGTTAATAATATGAACAATAACAACAAGGGGTTAATTTTTACTTGTAATTTCAGTACATCCACAATACCCTTTTTAGATCTAGATATAATGATAGTTGATAACAAAATAGAGACTAGAACTCATTTTAAGGAGGTCGACTCCAACAATTATATTCATGCAGAGAATAAGAAAAAATTGCTCAAGGGTAGAGGATTTTGAAAATCAAGTTATCACTCTTTTAGAAAAGTTCAGTGTAAGAGGTTATAGAGAAGAGACAATTAACACAGCAGTCTCGAAAGCAAAGTCAATCTATAGAAAAAAACTTATTGAATATAAAGATAAAGAGGAATCACCTATAGAGAATGAGAAAATAACAGAAATAAACATCCCATTTATAACATATAGTGCAGATCATGGAATCTTTAAAAAAATAGTGAGTAAACATTGGCACTTACTTAAAGCAGAGCCCCTTTGTTCTGTCTATTATATGCTTATTATGTTCATATTGATGACATCTGGTGGTTTCATGTTGCAATTACAGCTTGGTTCCTCTCAAGAATAAAACAGGAAGTGTTAATAAAGTTTGTTAATAAAAAGTTTACTTTCAGTTTCTCAGCAGCCATCTTAGCTTCAAGAAGCATGGAAATCAGCTCTTAATATTTGCCTCTAAACATACATATGCCTGTAAGTTATTTTTTGCTAAGAGTTCATTGTACATTTGAATTGCATTGCTATTTGCTGTAAGGATTAAATGTAAGCTCTCTGTGTTAGAAACATGTATTATTGTATGTATTGCAAGCACCACGTGTAACTACATATTGTAATTTCAACTTTTATTATTGTATTGCAGTTTTACAAAATAACTATTCAGAAGTAAAATCAGTTTGGAATAAATACAAAGCTATTTCTGTCTGGTTTGTTAACTAGCTGTCTAGTTATCAGTTAATGAGGACAGTACAGTAAAAAGGCAGGCTATATCAGGGGAAGATATAGGAGCTGAATTGTAAAGTGAGAAGCAATAACAAGCAAGATACAAAGGCTGCATTTTAAAGTAAAAAGCAGTAAATAACAAGCAAACATACAAGACCTGCAATTTAAAGTGAAAGGCAGTAAAAATAATTTGCACAAGAACTGCATTTAAAATATTGCAGTACTTTAACCTGATCACTATGAACCAAGATAAGAGTGTTGATATGACGCAGCAAACTTTAGAGACCAGATCCTATGCTTCTGGCTCTAAATATTCCATGCGCTCCAGCAGATCATCAGCCAGTTCTGCAGGACTCAGAGCCCATGCTAAAGCGCAAGCAGCCCAGGCACAAATTTCTTATGCTGAAAAAGAAGCAGACATGATAAAGCAAAAAGCATCATTAGAAGCAGAGGCAGCTAGGTGCAAAGCAGATATGGAAGCAGAGGCAGCAAGTGTAAAGCAGAGACAGCAAGGTGTGAAGCTGAAACAGCGCAACGCAAGGCAGAGTTAGAAGCTAATATGCATGTGCTAAAGATTCAAAGGGCAGCAGTTGCAGCATCTGCAGAAGCAGCAGTCTATGAAGCAGCAGCTGAACTAGATGAGGAACCACTCCAAGATTTTTCAGAAATAACTACCCATGATTCAGTACAAAGGACTCGTGAGTATGTACAGAACCATGCTCTGGACCAAGATAAAACAGAGCATGCTCCTATCCAACCTATGTCCAGCATAATACCACAGTTTCCTGACTCAACATATTTACAGTCCACTCCAAGTATTCCTGACTTGCACCCTCCTTCCCAGACTGAAACTGCAAATGTCTCAACACCAAGGGTACGCTTTCAAGAAAACAAAGGCTATGCTGATCCACAACATCCATCACATTATATGGACTCTCACATATCCCCTCTCAGAAATAGTACATTAGGAACTTCAGAGACTACTGACCTAGCAAAGCACCTGATTCGTCGAGAGTTAGTGAGTACAGGGCTACTAACATTTGATGATCGACCAGAGAACTACTGGGCATGGAAGACATCATTCCAAGGTCTCAGCAGAGATCTTAATCTTACAGCCAGAGAAGAGCTAGATCTCTTGACTAAGTGGCTTGGACCAGAGTCATCTCAACAGGCTAAGAGACTCAGGTCAGTGCATGTTCATAACCCAATTGATGGAGTTAAAATGGTATGGCAGAGACTAGAAGAATGTTATGGCAGCCCTGAAGCTATTGAGAATGCACTGTTAAAGAAGCTAGAAAACTTCCCCAAAATCTCAAACAAAGACAACATAAAGTTAAGAGAACTTGGGGACATGTTGTTGGAGGTGAATGCAGCTAAGACAGGAGGCTTTTTGCCAGGACTGGCATACCTAGACACAGCTTGTGGCATCAAACCAATTATTGAAAAACTGCCATATAGCCTGCAAGAAAAATGAATTTTTCAAGGTTCCAAGTACAAAGAAGACCATCATGTCTCCTTTCCACCATTCAGTTTCTTCACCAGATTTATTGTCAACCAAGCAAAGACCAGAAATGATCCAAGCTTCATATTCTCAACATGCAGCAACCAAGTTCCAGTAAATACAGAGAAGTCAGGAACAAGGTACAGCAACAGACCAACGGTATCAGTAAGAAAGACAGAAGTGTCAGCTACTAATGCAACTCCACAAGTGAAAAGCCCTTCGTGGAAATCCATGGAATCAGACAGTCCATGTCCAATTCATAATAAACCACACCCACTGTCAAAGTGTCGTGGGTTCAGAAGCAAGCACATTGATGAACGTAAAGCTTACCTGAAGGAGAATTCTATCTGATTTAGATGTTGTGCATCCACCAGACACATTGCCAAAGACTGCAAAAATAACATAAGATGCAGAGAATGCAACAGTGACCAGCATACTTCAGCTTTGCATCCAGGTCCAGCTCCCTGGGCAGTAGAGACTCCTTTACCAAAGGGAGAGCAAGGCGGGGAGCAAGAGGAAGCTACTCCACCCACTATTGTATCCAAGTGTACAGAGGTATGCGGGAAAGGGACAAGGCCCAGATCATGTTCCAAGATTTGTTTAGTGACTGTATATCCCTCTAATAAACCTGACTGTTCTGTAAAAATGTATGCAGTGTTAGATGATCAAAGTAACCGTTCTTTAGCCAAATCAGAGTTTTTTGATGTGTTTAACATTAGTGGTGAAACATTTTCCTACACTCTAAGAACATGCTCAGGCATTACAGAGAAAACAGGGCGTAGGGTATCCAACTTCACTGTTCAGTCTATTGATGGGAAAACACACATAAAACTCCCCACACTCATTGAATGTGACATGATACCTGATGACAGGTCAGAAATTCCAACACCTGAGATTACACAGCA
Source organism: Bombina bombina (assembly GCF_027579735.1). Taxonomy (NCBI): domain Eukaryota; kingdom Metazoa; phylum Chordata; class Amphibia; order Anura; family Bombinatoridae; genus Bombina; species Bombina bombina. The sequence continues at coordinate 1,081,204,346 of NC_069499.1, read as the reverse complement.
TTTCCCTCATCTGAAATCCTTAACAGACAAGATCCCAGCACTTGACCCTAACGCACAAATACTTCTCTTGTTAGGAAGAGACATTCTGAAGGTGCACAAAGTACGTGAGCAGATTAATGGGCCTCACAACAGTCCTTATGCACAACATTTAGACTTAGGTTGGGTCATAGTTGGGGAAGTATGCTTAGGAGGAGCTCATAGACCAGCAGATGTGAACTCTTTCAAGACAAATGTGCTGCCTAGTGGGCGCACGTCTCTGTTCAGCCCATGCACTAGTTATATACAGGTAAAAGAGACTTTTAATGCTTGTAAACAACAGTCATACACCCCTTCATTGTGTTATTTAGGAACTGCAACTCACAATGTGGGCAGTTTATATGATAATGTGTTTGTTACTACTCCAAACGATGACAAACCTGCTATGTCTATTCAAGATGGTATGTTCCTTGATGTAGTAGAAAAAGAGATGTTTATTGATGACGCAAATTACTGGGTAGCACCCCTACCATTTCGCTCACCTCGACTTAGACTACCAAACAACTTAGAGCAAGCCCAGAAAAGACTACTTGCTCTACAGCGTTCCTTTGTGAAAAAAACCTGAAATGAAAAAACATTTTGTTAACTTTATGCAAAAGATCTTTGACCATGACCAAGCAGAACCTGCCCCACCATTGGAAGCAGGTGAGGAGTGTTGGTATCACCCTCAGAAGCCAGGACAGATCAGAGTAGTTTTTGACTCAAGTGCTCAGTTTGAAGGCATCTCACTGAATGACACACTCCTCAGTGTGCCTGATTTAAATAATACACTACTAGGCGTCCTTTTACGTTTCCGCAAAGAGCAAGTTGCAATTACCACTGATGTACAACAAATGTTTTACTGTTTCATGGTTAGAGAAGATCACCGTAACTATTTGAGATTTCTTTGGTTTCGTGACAATGACCTTAACAAAGAAATTACAGAGTTCAGGATGAAGGTACATGTCTTTGGGAACAGCCCTTCCCCAGCCATAGCCATTTATGGTCTAAGACAAATAGCAAAGCAAGGAAAAAGTGAGTATGGCGAAGATGTAGAACAGTTTATCTTGAGGAATTTCTATGTAGATGATGGACTCGCATCTGTGCCTACTGAAGCTGAAGCAGTCAGTCTCCTGCAGAGAGCTAAGGACATGCTCGCAGGATCAAATCTCAAGTTACACAAAGTGGCATCCAACAGAAGTCCAGTAATGGAAGCATTTCCTGCAGATGACAGAGCTAAAGATCTAAAGGACCTTGTTTTAGGTGTCGATCCTCTACCCCTCCAAAGGAGCTTAGGAGTAAGTTGGAACTTACAGACCGACAGTTTCACTTTTCAAGTGTCCAAAGAGGTAAAACCTTTCACACAGAGAGGTATCCTGGCTACAGTAAATAGTTTTTATGACCCACTTGGGTTTGCATCTCCAATCACTATGCAAGGTAAATCTTTAGTCAGAGAACTCTCAACAGACCAATGTGACTGGGATTCCCCACTCTCACCAGATAGAGAAGCTCAATGGAGAGCATGGACAGAAGACTTGATCCATCTTGAAGATCTCAGTATTCCCAGACCCTATGTGCCAGTGTCACTATCGTCCACAGTAAGAAAGGAGGTATGTGCTTTTTCTGATGCTTCTACTGTAGCGATAGCAGCTGTGGCATATCTCAGAGTCATAGACAGTAGCGGTCAATGTCATGTAGGCTTTATTATGGGCAAATCTAAACTAGCTCCAAGACCAGCCCATACAGTGCCACGTCTAGAATTATGTGCCGCTGTTTTGTCAGTTGAGCTAGCTGAATTTATTACTGAAGAAATGGACATTGAACTTTATGCAGTTAAATATTACACTGATAGCAAAATTGTCTTAGGTTATATTCACAATACTTGTAGGAGATATCATGTGTATGTCTCAAACAGAATAATTCGTATTAGAAAATCTACTAATCCAGATCAGTGGCATTATATTAACACCAGTCAGAATCCAGCAGATCATGGTACTAGAACAATTCAGGCAGCTCACCTAAAACATACCAACTGGTTCTCAGGCCCAGATTTCTTACACCAGGCAGATACAAGCGATCAATCTGAAGCTAAAGTATTTGACCTCATTGAACCAGATTCTGACAGTGAGATCAGACCTGAAGTGACAGCTTTAATAACTGAAGTGTATGAATGCCAGTTAGACTCACATAGATTTCTCAGATTCTCAAAGTGGAAGTCCCTTGTGAGAGGTATAGCAACACTTATTCACATTGCTAAGTCATTTTCAAGCAGCACTCAAAAGGAGTTGTGTACAGGCTGGCATTGCTGCAAAGGGTTATGCCATTCCTTAGATTTCTTGCAAGCTGAAACAGTGATTATCAAATGTATCCAACAAGAGGTGTTTTCGGTAGAGAAAAGGTCTTTATTAAAAGAAAAGAAAATCCTTGATCAAAGCCCAATCAAATGTTTGAATCCTATAATTGACAAAGACGGATTGATTATAGTAGGAGGGCGTTTGCTTAATGCAGACATGACTGAAAATGAGAAACATCCTCTTATAATTCCTGCCAACCATCACATAGCTACACTCTTAGTTAAACATTATCATGAAAAGGTAGCACATCAAGGTCGTCATTTCACTGAAGGTGCTCTACGTTCAGCAGGTTTGTGGATCATTAGAGCTAATAAACTCATTTCCAGTGTTGTTCACAAGTGTGTCACCTGTAAGAAGCTGAGAGGAAGGCTGCAGGAACAGAAAATGTCAGATCTCCCGACAGACAGACTTACTTTAGCTCCTCCATTTTCGCATGTAGGGCTTGATGTTTTTGGTCCTTGGAATGTAGTATCTCGCTATACTAGAGGACACTCTGCAGAGAGTAAGAGATGGGCTGTGATGTTCACTTGTTTAAGCACTAGAGCAGTTCATTTGGAGCTGATTGAATCTATGTCATCTTCAAGCTTCATTAATGCTCTGAGAAGATTTCTCTCCCTTCGTGGACCAGTTAAGCAATTCCAATCTGACAAAGGGACAAACTTTGTAGGAGCCTGTAAGGAACTACAAATTAACTCAGATGATCCTGAGATTCAAAATTATCTACTGGATCAGGGATGCACCTGGACTTTCAATGCCCCCCACTCATCTCATATGGGAGGAGTGTGGGAGAGAATGATTGGTGTGGCTAGACGTATTCTAGACTCAATGTTGATGCAAAGCAAAAACACTCGACTGTCCCATGAAGTGCTTACTACATTGATGGCTGAAATTACAGCTATAATGAACGCTGGACCATTGGTTTCTATTTCAACAGACCCTGAGAGACCTGAAATTCTTACATCAGCAATGCTCTTGACTCAAAAGGCTTGTGCAACATCAGCTCCACCTGGTGAGTTTACCTTGAAGGAACTTTACAAGTGCCAGTGGAAGCAAGTTCAGAATCTTGCTGAAACCTTTTGGAAACATTGGAGGCAAGAGTACCTGTCATCACTCCAAACAAGAAGAAAATGGAATGAGGAGAAACCAAATGTTCAAGAAGGAGATCTTGTATTGTTGAAAGACTCTCAAGTAAAGCGCAATGAATGGCCAATGGGTCTTATTGTAAAAACCATTCCTAGTGGTGATGGTAAAATTCGCAAAGTAGAGGTAAAAATCATTAAACAAGGGACTGCTAAAGTATACCTTAGACCTGTGTCAGATTTAATTGTTCTTTTTCAAAGTGAAAAGTTATCTGGTTGAATTTAATAATAATTTATAGATCATGTAATAGTGGTATATTTTTATACCAGGCGGGGAGTGTTCTGTCTATTATATGCTTATTATGTTCATGTTGATGACATCTGGTGGTTTCATGTTGCAATTACAGCTTGGTTCCTCTCAAGAATAAAACAGGAAGTGTTAATAAAGTTTGTTAATAAAAAGTTTACTTTCAGTTTCTCAGCAGCCATCTTAGCTTCAAGAAGCATGGAAATCAGCTCTTAATATTTGCCTCTAAACATACATATGCCTGTAAGTTATTGTTTGCTAAGAGTTCATTGTACATTTGAATTGCATTGTTATTTGCTGTAAGGATTAAATGTAAGCTCTCTCTGTTAGAAACATGTATTATTGTATGTATTGCAAGCACCACATGTAACTACATATTGTAATTTCAACTTTTCTTATTGTATTGCAGTTTTACAAAATAACTATTCAGAAGTAAAATCAGTTTGGAATAAACACAAAGCTATTTCTGTCTGGTTTGTTAACTAGCTGTCTAGTTATCAGTTAATGAGGACAGTACACCCTTTTAGGAGATTTACTATCCCCAAAACCCAAATTTGTATTTAGAAGAGCACAAAATCTAAAATTCATTCTAGCACCAAGTGATTTTAGCCAAAAAAAAAGTAAAAAATCACAAAAATATTTAGAGCTACAAGGTAATAAAGTAAATGGTTTTTACCCATGTTATACATACAAAGCATGTCATCACAGCACCAAAAAGAAGAGTTTAATGGTTCCTCACACCAATGAAATATACACTAATAAAGATTTGATTAGATGTACACATAAAAATATAATATATGCACTTCAATGCACATGTAATTTAATATATATTGGTGAAACAAAAAGGGTATTAAGAGACAGAATTAGGGAGCACATTCATATGTTGTATTGATAATAAAATAGATAAGACACATTTATGTAAGCATTTTCAGGATGTACATAAAGGGAGAAGTAATGAGCTAAAATATTGGGGTATATGTAAGGTCAAAGAGAGCTGGAGAGGGGGGATATTGAAAAGAAACTACTCATTAAGGAAGCTGAACTAATATATAGATTTGACACACTATACCCTAGAGGTCTAAACTCTGAGATTGATCTATCACCCTTTCTCTTTGAATGAAAGAACATAACTAATCTCTCTTATAATATTTATATAAGAACATTTATAAATGGATCCATGATAATAAACTTCGGGATATATAAATATGCCACTACCAATTACATTACTAAAAAATGAAAAATAAAAAATAAAGATAAAAGGGAAAGGTCATTTATTAATCCTCGCATTCATATATAACATTTCAATCTAAAAGATTGTTTTCAATTAGAAAATGTAAAACCTTTAATATAAGAATATAATTTTCCAGATATCTAAATATGCTCAAGTATTGAGCAAATTTGAACTTTACTATTGGTCGACTAAAATTCTAAATATGGGATGTATGTATAGTGAATGTATCTGTCTCCAATTTTAGAAGTTTATATTGAGAAAATAGCATCTTGGAATAAAAGAATATAACTTCAATGAATATGATTTGCTAATATGGAATTATAAAGAACACTGTAACATATAGAATATAATATAGATATAAATTCAACCTAAAAGTGCAAACATAGATATCTCAACTAGGGGGTAGAATAACTGAAGTTTGTACAATATAAGCTTACCACCTTAATGCTTATAATATTCTAAATAGTACTAATTCTCAATATGTTTGCAATGTAAACCGCTATGTTTTTAAAAAAAAAAAAAAATCATCTTGTGATATTATAATTTATATAATAACTTATCTACGTCTTCTAGGATAACTCCTCCCATCCTTGACTTCCGGTTTTCCGAGTCCTTTTCTTATAGAGCATTCCCTCCTGCTCTCTGATGTAGCACTGAAGCGCTACCGAGGAGAATCAAATTTGCGCATGCGTTTTCAAAAACCTGTTAATATGCGCATGCGTGCCCTGTTTCCGCTTTTCCTGAACGCCAATGTAAATATGATAGTCAAACCTTAGCTCATGCGCTAAACGTGAACGAGCATGGATTGTCAATGACTATTCGTTAGGGAACGCATGCGCAGTTTTATTGCGTGACGTGTGAGAAAAAGGGTCTGGATGCCACGGGGTACGATCTATTATTAGTTATACTGGGATGTCAATCAAAAGAGAAACAAGGGACAAGATGGCGGGTGGAGGAAGAAAGTAAGCAAAATAGGTTTATAAATCCTTTGAATCTGATATATTATTAAATTTTTTTTAAAAAATGATGTTATTAAGCAAATAACAAGATGAGGAACAGAGGAGACCATGACTTTACATCCACTTTAAGTGTCATTATATTTTCTTTTAGGAACAAATGAATAGTTAAAATGCACATAATATAAGCATACCACCTTATTGTTTTTAGTGTTTTAAATGAATTTGTAGCATACCACCTTTAACTAATTGCCACTAATATTGGAGCCAATAGAGTTCATGTATCACCTATAAAAGGATGTGAAGTAATGCCTGTAACCTATCTTGATAAAGCCCACTATAGGGTGAAACTCGTTGAAGGAATACAGGCTAAATACTTTGAATGCTGGAACTGGCACAAATATACTGGTAAAACATATATTCCAGTATTCATTTATTGGAACATTTTGGCACATTTACAAATAACCCGGGTTATAATTTGAGCTACAACAGATACTGTTTGCGTGCTGTTAGCACTAAGTGCAAGGAGATCTGTATGGCAACATATTGCTGAAGTTTGCTACTATCCTCAAAAGAGATTGTCTTTTTGTATCCATTTCAACTATAAACACAGTTGTTACACAGAGGATCCAAGCCGTGACGTAAGGTAGAGTCACGTGATCACTAGAGAGGAGATTTGCAAGACGTTACACACTTGTCTGAAACTGTGGTAAGGAATAGAAGCAGAAGGCTGAACCCACGCAGGTAAACCAAGGTGTTAATAACAAGCATTGCAAAATACATGTAAAAAAAATTCCCTCTCTGATTTCAAGGCAAATCTGTGTGCCTGCACCCTAACTATATACCGGTGTACTCCGAAGCAGGAGATTCAATACAAGAGAAAGTGCATAACATTTTGGCTTGCTAAAGAGGTATTGGTTTAATCCAACGAACAAAACATCCACTAGTACACTCGGAAGACATTTTAAAGCACAAACGGTTTAAATATCTCTGGAAAGTGGCTATAGATCAAGTTTAATCTATTTTTATGGTGGTATGCGGTTTTTTAAACAAAGTGTTTTATAAGTGGATATATTAACTGATGTTAGTAATTGATTAAGGCAACTTATGTACATTTTTTACTAAGGAATCTGAAAATCTGTGTTTGCCTAATTAGGCGGTATATGTTTGCACACTAATGATTTAACAACTGAATAGTCATTTAAAGCCTCTATATACTTCTAATTTTATTTCATAATCTATTAGTATATTATATTGCATTAAACTATATACAAGAATTCGTTATACTATGGGAGACGTCCCAATTCATTGTTTGAGTTAAATTGCCATAGACCTTTGGTCAATAAATAACGGCTAGATTACGAGTTTTGAGGTCTGAGGGGTGCGGTAATAACTTGCACGTTATTGTCACTGCTCACTTCCCTACAGCGCTGGAATTACAGGTTTTCATAAACCCAGCGTTAACAGGCAATAAGTGAGCAAAGAGCAAAATTGAGCTCCATACCGAACTCCAATACCAGCGCTGCTGAAAGCCACAGTGAGCTGGTTTTACGTGTTTGTGCACGATTTCCCCATAGACATCAATGGGGAGAGCCGGCTGAAAAAAGGTCTAACACCTGCAAAAAAGCAGTGTAAAGCTCCGTAACACAGCCCATTGATACCAATGGGGAAACAAATTTTATGTTTACACCTAACACCCTAACATGAACCCCGAGTCTAAACACCCCTAATCTTACACTTATTAACCCCTAATCTGCCGCCCCCGACATCGCCGACACCTACATTATACTTATTAACCCCTAATCTGGCGCTCCTGACATCGCCGCCACTATAATAAACATATTAACTAGTTAAATATTATTAACCCCTAATCTGCCACCATTAACATTGCCGCCACCTACCTACATTATAAACTCCTAATCTGCCGCCCTCAATGTCGCCGCCACTATACAAAATTTAATAACCCCTAAACCTAAGTCTAACCCTAACACCCCCTATCTTTAATATAATTAAAATAAATCTAAATAAAACCTACTATCATTACCTAAATAATTCCTATTTAAAACTAAATACTTACCTATAAAATAAACCCTAAGCTAGTTACAATATAACTAATAGTTACATTGTAGCTAGCTTAGGGTTTATTTTTATTTTACAGGCAAGTTTGTATTTATTTTAACTAGGTAGAATAGTTACTATATAGTTAATTAACTAGGTAGAATAGTTACTATATAGTTATTAACTATTTACTAACTACCTAGTTAAAATAAATACAAATTTACCTGTAAAATAAAACCTAACCTGTCTTACACTAACACCTAACATTACACTACAATTAAATAAATTAAATTAATTAAATACAATTACCTAAATTATAAAAAAAAACACTAAATTACACAAAATAAAAAATAAATTATCAGATATTTAAACTAATTATACCTAATCTAATAGCCCTATCAAAATAAAAAAGCCCCCCCCCCCCCCACAAAAACCCTAGCCTAAACTAAACTACCAATAGCCCTTAAAAGGGCCTTTTGCGGGCATTGCCCCAAAGAAATCAGCTCTTTTACCTGTAAAAAAAAATACAAACAACCCCCCAACAGTAAAACCCACCACCCACAAAACCAACCCCCCAAATAAAATCCTAACTAAAAAAACCTAAGCTCCCCATTGCCCTGAAAAGGGCATTTGTATGGGCATTGCCTTTTAAAGGGCATTTAGCTCTTTTTCCGCCCAAAAGCCCTAATCTAAAAATAAAACCCACTCAAAAACCTTTACAAAACCTAACACTTACCCCCGAAGACTCACTTACAGTTTTGAAGACCGACATCCATCCTCAACGAAGTCGGGAGAAGTCTTCATCCAAGCGGCAAGAAGTCCTCAACGAAGCCGGGAGAAGTCTTCATCCAAGCCAACAGAAGTGTTCCTCCAGAAGGGCAGAAGTCTTCATCCAGACGGCATCTTCTATCTTCATCCATCCGTCGCGGAGCGGCTCCATCTTTAAGACATCCGGCGCGGAGCATCCTCTTCTTCTGACGACTAACGACGAATGAAGGTTCCTTTAAATGATGTCATTCAAGATGGCGTCCCTTGAATTCCAATTGGCTGATAGAATTCTATCAGCCAATCGGAATTAAAGGTGAAAAATCCTATTGGCTGATGCAATCAGCCAATTGTATTGAGCTTCAATCCTATTGGCTGATCCAATCAGCCAATAGGATTGAGCTTGCATTCTATTGGCTGTTCCAATCAGCCAATAGAATGCGAGCTCAATCCTATTGGCTGATCGGATCAGCCAATAGGATTGAAGCTCAATCCTATTGGCTGATTGCATCAGAATTCTATCAGCCAATCAGAATTCAAGGGACGCCATCTTGGATGACATCATTTAAAGGAGCCTTCATTCGTCGTTAGTCGTTGGAAGAAGAGGAAGCTCCGCCCCGGATGTCTTGAAGATGGAGCTGCTCCGCGTTGGATGGATGAAGATAGAAGATGCCATCTGGATGAAGACTTCTGCCCGTCTGGAGGACCACTTCTGCTGGCTTGGATGAAGACTTCTCCCGGCTTCGTTGAGGACTTCTTGCCGCTTGGATGAAGACTTCTCCCGACTTCGTTGAGGATGGATGTCGGTCTTCAAAACTGTAAGTGAATCTTCGGGGGTAAGTGTTAGGTTTTTTAAGGGTTTTTGGGTGGGTTTTATTTTTAGATTAGGGCTTTTGGGCGGAAAAAGAGCTAAATGCCCTTTAAAGGGCAATGCCCATACAAATGCCCTTTTCAGGGCAATGAGGAGCTTAGGATTTTTTAGTTAGGATTTTATTTGGGGGGTTGGTTTTGTGGGTGGTGGGTTTTACTGTTGGGGGGTTGTTTATATTTTTTTTACAGGTAAAAGAGCTGATTTCTTTGGGGCAATGCCCCGCAAAAGGCCCTTTTAAGGGCTATTGGCAATTTAGTTTAGGCTAGGGTTTTTTTTTATTTTGGGCGGGCTTTTTTATTTTGATAGGGTTATTAGATTAGGTGTAATTAGTTTAAATATCTGATAATTTCTTTTTTAATTTAGTGTTTTGTTTTTTTTGTAATTTAGTTAATTGTATTTAATTAATTTAATTTATTTAATTGTAGTGTAATGTTAGTGTAAGACAGGTTAGGTTTTAATTTTACAGGTAAATTTGTATTTATTTTAACTAGGTAGTTAGTAAATAGTTAATAACTATTTAGTAACTATTCTACCTAGTTAAAATTAATACAAACTTGCCTGTAAAATAAAAATAAACCCTAAGCTAGCTAAAATGTAACTATGTTATATTGTAGCTAGTTTAGGGTTTATTTTATTGGTAAGTATTTAGTTTTAAATAGGAATAATTTAGGTAATGATAGGGATTTTTATTAGATTTATTTTAATTATATTTGTTAGGGGGTGTTAGGGTTAGACTTAGGTTTAGGGGTTAATACATTTAGTATAGTGGCGGCGACGTTGGGGGCGGCAGATTAGGGGTTATGTAGGTAGGTGGCGGCGATGTTAGGGGTGGCAGATTAGGGGTTAATAATATTTAACTAGTGTTTGCGAGGCTGGAGTGCGGCGGTTTAGGAGTTAATATGTTTATTATAGTGGCGGCGATGTCCGGAGCGGCAGATTAGGGGTTATGTAGGTAGGTGGCGGCGATGTTAGGGGTGGCAGATTAGGGGTTAATAATATTTAACTAGTGTTTGCGAGGCTGGAGTGCGGCGGTTTAGGAGTTAATATGTTTATTATAGTGGCGGCGATGTCCGGAGCGGCAGATTAGGGGTTAATAATTTTATTTTAGTGTTTGCGATGAGGGAGGTCCTCGGTTTAGGGGTTAATAGGTAGTTTATGGGTGTTAGTGTACTTTTTAGCACTTTAGTTATGAGTTTATACTACAGCTTTGTAGCGTAAAACTCATAACTATTGACTTTAGATTGCGTTACGAATCATGCGGGATAGGCTGTACCGCTCACTTTTTGGCCTCCCAGAAAAAGCTTGTAATACCGGCGCTATGGAAGTCCCATTGAAAAAGACTTTACGCAAATTGCATAAGTTAATTTGCGGTACGGCCAAAAAAGTGTGCGGTGCCCCTAAACCTGCAAGACTCGTAATACCAGCGGGAGTGAAAAAGCAGCATTATAACCCATAACTCTGCTTTTCACTCATAACGCAAAACTTGTAATCTAGCCGCAAGTTTTTTATCAAATAGATATTGTGAATCGATTATTGGGTTAGTTTGTACCACATTGTATTCTATAAAATATATCTGCCTCTAATTATTCTGTGATATCTTCAGCTTTTTTAAAGTGCCCTCTAAATCTTATTTTTAATTCTTATCTATAACTCATTACACATTTTTGAGGAAGGTGTGTTTTTTAGAAGGGTTTGATATCTTTTATTTGTGGCCAGCACAGTACTAATACCCAAGGCAACAAAACTGTGGCACAATATGCCATTGAGTTCCGCACCTTGCACTTGAAACCACTTGGGATGGCAGTGCTCTCAAGGCAGCCTTTAGGAGGGGTCTCCATGAATGCATCAAAGATGAACTCACTTATCGTGATCTTCCTTCTTCTTTGGATGACTTCATAGCGCTTTGTATCAGTCTGGACTCTTGCTTTCAGGAAAGGCAAGCCGAGAGAGACAGAACTAGGAGGGTCCTTCCCTCCCGTCCTCCTATTCGCCCAGTTTTGGCAGCATCTGCTACCCCTTCAGCTACTCCAGTTACCTCAGTAGAGGAACCCATGGATCTCTCCTCCTTCAAACCTTCAGAGTCTAAAAAACAGAGAAGAAGGAGACTGAGACTATGTTTTTATTGCGGATCTAAGACCCACCAACTGAAGGACTGTGACTTTCAGCCGGGAAAAGCCAATGCTTAGGGGATAACACTGGGGTACCTCTAAGCATGGTCTCAACAAAATCCCCTCACTCCTCTTGGATCCTTGTACCTGTTACCCTTACCTACCTTCAGAATACTGTCCACACGCAAGCCTTCATTGATTCAGGGGCTGCTGGAAACTTCCTGGATCACCGTTTTATGATTCAAGCTGGTTTGCCTCTTCTGCAGAAAAGACATTGTCTCAAAATAACTACCCTGGATGGCACCCCCCTTGGTTCGGGCGTGATCCATTTTAACCTTATCACCAATATAAAGCGTGTTTAGAAACTGTAAAATCCCCGAGTGCTCAAAAACGTGTATCAGAGCACACAATTATGGGGGTATTCAGGTCCCAAAAGAAAACAGTATAGGGGTCTTGGACCAAAAGTCAGTATTGTGGAAAGTCACTCAAATGAGAACAAAGTTCGTTGTCCCATGAAAAAGGTAAAGTCCCAAGGTATCAAAATATGTCCCAGAGCCTAGTAGTCACGGGTGGCAATGTGTAGTCACAGTGTTTCGTGTACGATCAACTCTTACCCTCCACTTCGCTGGCGGGGTGCCTGGGGACACTTCTGTACTTCTCCTCGAGTAGGCGATGAAGCCCTAACGGGGGGGGTACAGTATGTGTTTCCCTTCTCGGCGTGTCACAGAGAGATCCGACGTGAAGACGTATTCCTTAGTGCGTCACCCGTGACGTTGCAAGGCTGGACCAAGTGGTGTATCCTGGGCAGGGGAGATCCGTAAGTACAGGAGACCGGCTTATTGTCCCAAGAGTGACTGAGCAAGTAAGAGGTGCAATATAGCGGTAAACCCAGCCGCTTGAGAAATACAAAGTCAAAAGGAAATGCACCAATAAAGCGTAGGTTCTGCTGAAGTAAATAATTTTTATTGTACAATCCAAAGTTTAGGTACAAACAAGGTCACAGTAGAAAAATGCCTGACGCGTTTCGCGCATGCGCAGATGCGCTTCTTCGGAGGCTAATTCGAACCTGATTGTGACAGCTTTTAAACACGTTTTCTACCAATCATTGTGGAGTTTGAATGTAAGCCAATGGTGTGGCTATCCAGCGCAACTTGTATGGACATGGGCAAGCTCAATAATGAACATCAGTATACATTCTATGTCCGGAAAGGCACGCTTGCTCTGGAATGTCAGACCTTACAGAGATTTGGCTTATATTAAACTCAAATATGTACCTCTACATCATCCATTTATATTGTATAGCAAGTATAGATATACTCAAAAGACATCCTTAGGTAACCAGTATGAAATATCTCAACAAGATCACCAAACAGAAAACATAAAATGACAAAATAGAAGGATGTATATGTGTGTAAGCACTTATACTAGTTGTTACGTATGTTATCATGTGTGTCGTTTCATTGTAATAGTCAAAGCAAAGCTGGTTACCATGGATATAGAGTAAAAAATTAAAGATAGATTAATAAAATAAGATATACTGTAATGTAAAAGGAAAAGTATATAAAATGGTACATATTCATTACACAAATTAAAAAAAAAAAGAATTTTTTTTTAAATAAACAATCAATAATAATAAACATTCAAGCACTTATTCATTCTATCCCTCATCTCATTAATAAAAGATAATCAAAGTGTCTCTTATTTCCCTTATTGTAATTGGGCCTTAGTATTCACATGTTTAGCTATTAAGTATTGCCTACTGTCTTTATTCACTAGGGCATAATCTAATGCTGACATTGGGATTGACTCAATATGAAATCCCGAGTAATAATCTCAGGCTAGTATACTATCATGCGTAGAGACTGTTATACTGAACGATCCTCTGGATATAGGGAAAGAAAGAATGTGAATAAAAATAAGAAATATAAGAAAGGATATGAAATATAAAATAAAAATGTGAATATATAAAATATGATTATAAAAAACGGAATAAAAAATAAAAGAGGTAGAAATACTCAAAGGAACAGATTATTCATAGAAATAAACAGTGAAAAATAAAAAAATATGAAAAGTAATAAATAAAATAAATTAAAATTAAAAGCTAGAACTAGAGCTAAAACTCAAAGGGAAGACTCTTATTAATATATGTAAATGTGTGTCAATGATAATATATTCTTATATATATATGACACTTTCTAATGTTACTGCAGGATCCAAGCTAATGTTGGGTGGGATAGGGTGGGTACACTGATATCCACTAAAATATATTTATATATATTTAGGTATGCAGGATTCGTTCTAATGATTTGCGCTAACAAATAAGGCTATATTATTGGGGTATCAAATGTGCATTCTATTAGTAAGTCTTACTGCTATTCACCTATAAGGGATTTATATGAACAAGTCTACATCCAATCTCCTATTTATACCATGAGGATGTCTAGTGTCCAGTTTGAGTATCCAAAATACCTCTCTTTTAAGTAGTTTGGCCAATTTGTCCCCTCCTCTTGCATTATTTAAAATTCTTTCAATGCCTGTAAATGAAAAATAGTCAGTGCCTATGCCATGTTGGCGAAAGTGTTTTGCTACTGGAGTCTTAGGCTCTTTTTCAGTTAGGGATAAGAGATGCTCCCTTATTCGATCTTTTAGAGGGTGCGTCGTAATCCCTGTATATTGTTGGAAGCAATATTGGCATGTCACTAGATAGATGACATATTGTGATGTACAATCTATCCTTTGTCTAATTTTATAGGTTTCTTTAGTGTTAGTAGATGTGAATGTGTTAGTCTTAAATGTGAAATCACAACTTTTGCAAGGTCTATGACCGCATTTAAAGAAACCTGGGTTAGGATTTAGCCAGTTGGCTATGGGATGAGGTTTATCAGAGAATTTCTTATTAGTTAGGTCACTTAATGAAGGTGCTTTTTTTGCTACATATTTTATCCCTTTAGATACTATATCTTTTAGAGTGTCATCACTCTTCAGAATTGTAAGATTATTTTTAATGATTCTGCAGATTCTGTAGTATTGGTTACTATACTTGGTGGAAAAGACAATATTGTCACTGTCAGGATCTCTGTCTTTCTTGTTGAACAGGCTATTTCTTGGTAATCTTTCAACTTCTTTATTGATATAGTGAAGTTTGTGTTTATTATAACCTCTTTTTATGGGTCTTTCAGTTAGTTCTTTAGCCTCTAATTTATATGTGTCAAGAGTAGAGCAGTTCCTACGTAGTCTTAGGTATTGTCCTTTAGGTATTCCCTTTTTCAAGTGTGGTACATGGCATGAATCTGCTCTAAGGATGGTATTTCTAGAGGTCGGTTTTATATATGTGGATGTATTGATATCCAAATTAGACTGATCTATGCTGAGCTTTAAATCAAGGTATTCAATTGTTTTGGCATCACTTTTATAGGTAAAGCTTAAGTTCATACTGTTGGCATTAATGTAGGATATAAATTGTTCTATAGTATGTTCATTGTTTGTTGTATCCCAAATTATGATAAGGTCGTCAATAAAGCGGCCGTATAGTATGACATTGTTTTTATATGGGAAATCAGGTGTAAAAATCATATTCAGTTCCATGTACCCCATATATATGTTGGCATAGGCCGGGGCGAATTTAGCGCCCATAGCCGTACCTCGTTTCTGTAAATAATAGTTACCCTCATGTACAAAATAATTATGTTTTAATAAAAATTCTGCTGTCTCTACGACAAAAGTGTTAAAGCCTGTTTCAAAATCTGTATGTCTTAGTAACATCTCATTCAGAGCTGTTAATCCTGCTGTGTGGGGGATACTGGAGTATAATGCAGCTACATCTATGGTAAGCCACTCATAACTATTCTTCCATTTGATGTTATTTAATTGTTGGATGAGATGGCTGCTATCTTTTATATATCCTGGTAGTGATTGTACAAGTGGTTGTAACAAATGGTCCAGCCAGCCACCAAGTCTCTCACACAAGGAGCCCTGGCTGGCCACAATAGGTCTTCCGGGTGGTTTAACAAGGTTTTTATGAATTTTGGGAGCTATTCTAAAATTCGGTATGGTAGGGGCTTCAACCAATAGGAATGATATTAAATCTTCTGTCATGTATCCATATTCATTAGCT
Source organism: Bombina bombina (assembly GCF_027579735.1). Classification (NCBI taxonomy): domain Eukaryota; kingdom Metazoa; phylum Chordata; class Amphibia; order Anura; family Bombinatoridae; genus Bombina; species Bombina bombina. Next base: position 1,081,188,488 of record NC_069499.1, on the reverse strand, counting down.
GTGTCTAAGTGACATTTTAATTGTTTGCTAAAAGATATAGTAGGGTTAAAGGTCAATTTCATGTATTGTTCATTGTCTGAAAGCTGGTTATTTATTTCCTCTAAGTAGTCACAGGTATTTAGGAGGACAATAGCCCCCCCCCCCTTATCAGCTTTGGTTATGACTATATAGGGGTTATCTTTTAAGTCTTTGAGAGCTTTTCTCTCTTCATAGTTCAAATTATTCTTGACTTTTCTTAGTGTGTGAGTGTATAGTGTTTTATTTAATTCCGTTAACTCTTTTTCTACTGATCTTTGGAAAAGATCTATTGAGTGATCACGTGCGTGTACAGGATAAAAGTGTGATTTTTCCTTAAATGTATAGGGTTGAAGGGTGCTGACTGTTTGTCCTGATAGGCGATGTGAATATTGTTGTAGTGACGTGAGAGTGGTGAGATCTGTGAGATCTGAAAATAAAAGTCCTATATTCACAGTGGGAGTGTGCTGATTCGTGAGGGATTGTGAAATTGTTTCAGAATTATAAAAGTGTTTTTTTAGTACTATTTTCCTTACCAATTTATTAGTGTCTAACAGAGTCTCAAAGAAATCAAAATTGGTTGTTGGTGCAAAACTTAAACCTTTATTCAACAAATTAACATGGTGTGGTGATAATGCAAAGTCAGAAAGGTTAACTGTCGCTACTTCTTCTTGTTTTTTCTGTCCCTGCTGGGGTATCTATAGGTGTGTTCACCCTTCTTAGGGGTGCTAGTTTGCTGCGGTTGTTTAACCAGAGACTTTAAATTCTCTCTCTCAATGGTAGTACTATTTGTGGGTACTGTATCTGGTTCTTCTGTAGTGGTCTCTGTGGTTTCACTGTCTAGGTTATCGGTTTCAATGCTAGAGAAAGTGACTTTTCTAGAAGTTTGGTTCTTATTCTGTTGTGATTTATTCTTGCTATTGCCAACTTTCTTTTGTGGCCCTCTCCTACCTTGGGGTCTGGTCTTTTGCCAAGAATAAACAATGTTAAGATCATAATCCTTTTTATCCCTGTTATATTTCTGTACTTTTCTATCTGATAAAGTAGTGTCAAGCTGATCAATTGTGTTATCTAGTTGTAGTTTATAATCAATATATTTTTGTTTTGATTCAAATTTCTTTAGTGAGGTATAGGTTTTATTAATTTCTGCTATGATAATATCCCTTTCTTCCCTTTTGTGTCTGAGGAGCTGCTTCATGCATATGATGGAGCAGTTTGTTAGATTGGTATTCCACTCCTCCATAAATGCTGGGTTTTCCAGGGCAAAAGAGGGATATTTCTTCATGCGAAGTCCTCTTGGGACTTTGTTTTCAGAAATGTATAAATCAAGGAACTCTATGTCCCACCATAAATTGGTTTCCTTGTATCTCAATCTCTCTAAGCTAGAAAATGCAGTGTCTAGATTGTCTTCCCTTATAGATTCTAATATTTCACTGTGTCCTTTCAGTGCAGTTGCCATGATTTGCTTTCTCTTTTGTTCATTTATTACCCCTGTGGGAACCAATGTAGTGGCCATAATTCAAGGAAGGTAAAGCAAATCCGGTCTGTACTGAAAAGTTAATAAGTAGCAGTACAATAAACCAGTAAATAAGTAGTAAATAAGTAATTCAATTACTGTATAGTGATAATTATATTAAATCAAGCAGATCTACTAAATACTTGCTTATGACTAAACACTAGGAATAACATTCAACCTTATCACCAATATAAAGCGTGTTTAGAAACTGTAAAATCCCTGAGTGCTCAAAAACGTGTATCAGAGCACACAATTATGGGGGTATTCAGGTCCCAAAAGAAAACAGTATAGGGGTCTTGGACCAAAAGTCAGTATTGTGGAAAGTCACTCAAATGAGAACAAAGTTCGGTGTCCCATGAAAAAGGTAAAGTCCCAAGGTATCAAAATATGTCCCAGAGCCTAGTAGTCACGGGTGGCTATGTGTAGTCACAGTGTTTTGTGTACGATCAACTCTTACCCTCCACTTCGCTGGCGGGGTGCCTGGGGACACTTCTGTACTTCTCCTCGAGTAGGCGATGAAGCCCTAACGGGGGGTACAGTCTGTGTTTCCCTTCTCGGTGTGTCACAGAGAGATCCGACGTGAAGACGTATTCCTTAGTGCGTCACCCGTGACGTTGCAAGGCTGGACCAAGTGGTGTATCCTGGGCAGGGGAGATCCGTAAGTACAGGAGACCGGCTTATTGTCCCAAGAGTGACTGAGCAAGTAAGAGGTGCAATATAGCGGTAAACCCAGTCGCTTGAGAAATACAAAGTCAAAAGGAAATGCACCAATAAAGCGTAGGTTCTGCTGAAGTAAATAATTTTTATTGTACAATCCAAAGGTTAGGTACAAACAAGGTCACAGTAGAAAAACGCCTGACGCGTTTCGCGCATGCGTAGATGCGCTTCTTCGGAGGCTAATTCGAACCTGATTGTGACAGCTTTTAAACAAGTTTTCTACCAATCATTGTGGAGTTTGAATGTAAGCCAATGGTGTGGCTATCCAGCGCAACTTGTATGGACATGGGCAAGCTCAATAATGAACATCAGTATACATTCTATGTCCGGAAAGGCACGCTTGCTCTGGAATGTCAGACCTTACAGAGATTTGGCTTATATTAAACTCAAATATGTACCTCTACATCATCCATTTATATTGTATAGCAAGTATAGATATCAAAAGACATCCTTAGGTAACCAGTATGAAATATCTCAACAAGATCACCAAACAGAAAACATAAAATGACAAAATAGAAAATAGAAGGATGTATATGTGTGTAAGCACTTATACTAGTTGTTACGTATGATCCATTTTAAGTCAGCACCCTTGACCTTGGCTGTGGGAGTCCTCCACACTGAACAGCTGCCAGTTTAAGGTCATTCATTCTCCAGCACAGCCTGTCATCCTTGGTCTTCCTTGGCTTCGGGTGCACAATCCACAGTTCGATTGGGCTAAGGGACAACTTGCCTCCTGCTGTACCTCCTGTTTCCACTCCTTCCTTGCTAAAATCATTCCTCTGCCCCATATCCCCATAGCCAGTATATAGACTCCTTCAAACCTTCCTTCAGTATACATGGACTTTGTGGATGTGTTTGAGAAAAAAGCAGCCGACGTGCTGTCACCCCACTGTCCTTATGACTGCAAGATCGACCTCTTTCCCGGAGCCCCACTTCCTAATGGGAGGACTTATGCACTCTCCAAGGCTGAAACCAAATCCATGGAGGAGTACATCCAAGAGAACCTAGCTAAAGGGTTCATTCGCCCTTCCTCCTCTCCTTCTGGGGCTGGCTTCTATTTTTTTCAGTAAGAAGGATGGTGGACTCAGACCCTGCATTGACTGCAGAGCCTTGAACAACATAACAATCAAGAATCACTATCCCATACCATTGATCACCAAACTGTATGACTGTTGGACTGCATTGCTGTTGCCAGACCCTGCCTGCCTGACAATTCTAGTGGTTCATCCTTTGAATGCTCTGCTGTTGCCATTGGGGACTGTCCTGCCTGTGGTGAGTGTCGTCTTCCTCATCTCACTAACTTTCTCTGCTCTGGAATATTCCCTATCATTCTGGCTCGACACCGGGATAACAAGACTACTGGCCGAGTTTGGTCTGATAGAGGAGTATCCCACGAGCGTTACATGATCAAAATGGAAATGTTCCAAGCAGGAACACAATGCTGCTGTGGGTAAAAAAATTCTGCCAAACAGGGTCTGCATTAAAAAAAAAAAACTCAGGCAGAGTGCGTGCGGTCAGGACACCGCAGAATATTGAAGCTTTCAGACGAGCATTTGTGCAGCCTCCACGCCAGTCAACTGTGAAGCATGCCCTTAAATTAGGAATATCAGATGTTCTCTGGGCACCTGATTCCTCTCCGTGGGGATGTTGCTTGGCCAGCGTGCTCACCTGACCTCGCAGTGTGTGATTTCTTCCTCTAGGGGTACCTGAAATGATCCAGCGAGCAATGAGAAGCTTCAGAGCATGTCTGCATGAATGTGTCCAAAATGACGGGAATCATCTGGATGATGTAATTTTTAAAACATAACTTTTTTTCTTTTGCTTCTGGTTTAGTTTAACTGCAGTTTAGCTATAAAACTAAGATACAACTAAATATGGTAGGTACTGCTCTTTCATGATGTTAAATAAACATTTTAAACAAAAAAAACTGTGTCTGTGTGTTTATTGACAGAAAACAGTCAGTTTATTCTGCTGGACCCTGTACATTGGCAACATTTAACATCACTTTAAGTTTATACTTTTAACCCTCACCTACAAAGGTATTTAGATCACTGCACACAACTTCATATCTCACCTTGTATAAAAATGCTTCCCTATCTGCCTCTGTGTTCTGCTTGTGACTTGTACCTCACAGTTCCTGCCATTAACACCTCCTTTACCTATAGGACACTTATGAAAATCTATTCCTCAGTCTCTCAGTTCCCCCAATCTCCAAATTAAATCCATCCTGAAAACAAATCTATTTAAACAAGTCAACTCCTCAAAGTCTCTTACCTCCATATTCTTCTTCTAATGCTTTTGACTCCACAGATCACTATTTAGATTGTAAAGTTATCTAGGGAGCAGGAGCTTCAAATTCTTCAGGCTGTTTTTTTTGTTTTTATTTATTATATCCCCTGCATAGTGGTGTGCAAATATGAAGGCGCAATACGTATAAAACAAACATACAAATAAATAATAATAATAGTAATATATATAGAGAGGTTTTTCTGGGCTTTTAAAATGTAGGGTACAGACAAAAGTTGCCATAAAGCTTCATTAAATTGTGTTTCTTGTTGGGGGTGAGGTCAATTTTACTTCTCATTCCTGTTTTCTATTGTAAATCTCTCTGTTCCTCCAATTTATTCTCATTTATGCCCTGGGTGGAACAACTGTCATGTAACCCAGATATGACTGACACCTTTGAGATCTAAGGATGCTGCAAAAAAATATTAGGGTGCAAAGAACCTCCACCCACACACAATAATGACCACTCTATTTATGACAGTTATGTAGAAATGATGAGCGCACATTAGTGGTGATATCACTAACAGAAATGTACTGTATTGCATAAAAATGCAGTAAGTATCTAATTAACCTATGTAAATGGGCTCTGGCACAGAAGAAGCCACCTGTGATAATTAATAATAACAATAAAAGACTCAATAAGGTCTAAAACTAGTTTCTATCACTAGCATGATGGCCATGTTAAATATAGTCCTGTTTTCTCTGATTATAATGTTGACTCTCTGTATCACAAGATAGCCAATATTGCCCCTTATATATTTATCACTGGAATATGGTTGAGCGCTGCCTTCCTGCCTTTGAGGTGTTTGGTAAACTTGGCCCTGAGTAAATTACCCTGGGTCAATAGTTTTACACAAGTTACTCAATCTGGCAGACATAAAAAAGTGGTGGGAGAGTGTTATGAAAACAACAGCAGAAATAACACAGCAAGATAAAAGGGGACTCCTCTGCAATTTGGTCAGCTTCTCTCCACATGGGAATCTGCTTTGTTTTTTCCATATGAAATGAAGTTGGCTCGAAGGCTGGAAGACTTGGCAGAGATGTGTTTTCAAGTTGCTTAGTTAACTGGGAAAACCCTTTTAGTAGGTTTTTTTCTCTTTCTGTACAAATCATAAAACACACATGTCTTTTTCAGATCCCTTAAATATTTTCTTTAACTACCAAAAAACACTGAACCTTTTATTCAGCACAGACACCCTGTTTAATATGCTGTGTTATACTGTTCTGGAGAAGGTTATTGGTTTCTTTTATTTATTATCCGTCTACACACTGTGCCCTGCTGCAAAGCAGACTAAGTTATTACAAAAGCAGAAGTAAAAAAACATTGCTATAATACAGACACAAAGGATAGCGAGGGCCATTACTAGAAGAACCTGCAATCTAGAGTGAATAGGATACCTAATTCTAAAAATATATTAGGCCCAATGATTGAGGTGATGTATTTGGACCAGGGGCTATGATATACCATTGTGAACATACCAGGGCCAAGTCAGGGGAATATTTTGCCCCAAGCTAACTAGGTCTGTGCTTAGGGCAGCAGAAGAGGAAGTTAAATGGTGTGATGCTGTCCCACTCCTGTGCTCTACCTCTTCATATGTTTTAGTTATTCCCTTGTTGTGCCTTGTTGTCACTAATTAAAAAGGGAGGTAAATATTAGCTAAAGTTGTTGCTTTAGGGTTCAGAGAAGCTGATTTCACAGTGCCTATGGCAGCACAACAACTAAATATTCCAGTGGGCCAAGCACATTTTAGGAAGTAGTGCAGCATTTAGGACAAATAAGAAACTGGTGATATGAGGAGAAGAGTTGTGTATGAACCAACCCTTTTACTGGCACCATAGCCTGTACTGGACTACAGAAAAGCTGCTTCCATTGTGAGGAATGGTTAACTCTCCATACACTGTCTTGTAGGGAAGAGGTCATGTGTATGTCAGTGTAAACAAATGATTAATGTTAAAATGTACCTTATTGATTATGTATAAAGCTAGTAACAGTGCTATTAATCCTCAAGGATTAGTACTTCTAAGATGTTCTAAGATGTTCTGAATTAAAGTCATTGTGCCTATTTTTTGCATTGACTGTCATACAGTTTAAGTATTACTATGTATAAAGGTTTACAGTATGCAGATGAATGAGATGCAGATTTACTAGAATAGGTCCCACTGGAAGTGGAGGTATGTATGGACCAATCACAATGCTAGAATATTAGAAGGAGGAGTTGTGTCAGATAAATTATTTGGTACTGGGGTGCAAGTCAGATGAAAAAAAGCATTCCACAAACATGTAACACTAAAAGTATTATTTTAATCAGGCTTTGTGCAATATACTTTCCCCAACACATACATGATTGTTTCCCACTTGGGGTAGCAGCTATTTGAGATGATTTTGTGTTGCCATTAAAACTCCGCTTTAATGTTACCTACTGTCATTGTCCATCCACATGCATTAAGCCCTTCACAGAAGAGTATTCACCAATACCTTTAAGATGACAGACATTACTAATAGCTTCTACAGATGCAAGTTATATTTCCTGACACTATCCCAATCCTATTATCTGGGTAAAGCCCTAATGTCACACAAATCATTATGCAAGGAAAATGCAATGTGTTGGGTTTAAATGACCACACTACAGTTGCTAGCCTGCTTGACATCAACAAACCCGAACAGCAGAGAGCCTCTGATAGTGACAGCTCTAAAGCTCTATTGTAGGATTACAAGTGTAAATGGAAATGTGTTTTGCATGCCAGCCAGCACTCAATACAGCTTAAGTTCAAGCCCATCTGCAAGAAAGAGGGAGATGAGTCACACACTGTTTTTGACTAGGATTCAATCTGACCTCTCTAACAATAAGTATTTAAACTGCAAATTTAAACGCTTTTATTAAATGGAGCACTAAACCACTCAGTCTTTCATGACTCCTGGTTGTGTGAGATGTCAGAAAGCGTTATATCCAAAGGGTATCTCCCACATATATTATGAGTTCTAGTAGCAACATTCTATTTATTTATTTATTTGCCGTATTTATTTGTAAAGATGCGTCTTTAAAGTAGCACCCTCCTTCCTTTGTTCAATCTTGTGTCTTAGCAGGGCAACTAAACTATTTCCACACTTTATAGTTATATATATTCAGCTTGAAATAATATGGAAATAGTTTACATTGTTTTATTTGTATTGTAATCTCCTACATTGATACATTTATTTATTGATAAATTGATCAATATGATTATTGTATATTAAAGCCTAAACCATTTTGCATTCTGATTTTTCTGCCAAGTTCCTACACTGATGGGGTTGAGTGCGCTGGATCACTTCAATATTCCAGCCTGCCACACAAGCACTACAAATGGTGATTTTTTACATGTGAGTGAAATGGTATCTAAACAATATTTGCAAGTTTTACTTTGATGTTATTACGCTATGAGGTGCCCCTCTTTTGTATTTTACTGTCTTCTAAACTTTGATTTGCAGGCTCGAATGACCAAGCCTGCCCTGAAATGGCCGAAAGCTGATTAAACAACTTCATAAAGGGGGGCCAAAAAGGTTTAGGGCCAGATTACAAGCGGAGTGCTAAATATTGCTTTCATGAAAGCGATTATTGCGCTCCACTGTGTAATACCAGTGCACGCTAATGTGTGCTGGTATTACAAGTTGTAACGAGAGCACGCTTCCATAGGCTCCAATGTTAGACCAATTCTAATGCCGTCAGAAACTGCAAAGGGGGTAAGTAGCGCAGCGATGGCAGCAAATTTAAATATAGATGTATATGATTATGCTCACAAAGTCCGATCACTCCTTCTCTTGAGAAAGCCCGCACACTTAGCGGGGGAAACGCGTTGAGGTATTCTGATCCTCTGTAACCTCCATACCTTGGGTGATGACGACATTGAGTACTGAGTATCACCGGTTGTGTTGGAAAAGGTCCATGATTCAAGAAGAAGCACTTTGTGAAGTTTTTTGCATTAGACCGTTCCAACTAGGCTGAACACGAACAGGATTCCGCTTTATTGAGGACCACAAGCGTCACAATGAAAATCTTTTTTATAGGCATTTATCCTTATTTGATCTTGTAAGTACATAGAGTGTTGTGTGCGCACTAATTGCTACCGCAAGCTTGCGGTAGCAATAACCAGCCACTTGTAATGGCTGATTAATTATTGTGCGCCTGCACACAGGCAAATTTGCCCATTTGCAGGCACGCAATAATTTAGCGCTCTACTTTTAATCTAGCCCTTAATGTGTAGTGGAGCCTTTAAAAGTTTGATTATACTGCTGCATATCCTGAGCCATACATACCACAGATTTGAGTGTTAAAAAAAAACAATAATGAAGGGTATTTTTAAAATGTCAAATGGGTAAAAAAAAAATATATCAAAGGTATAATAAAAAAAAGATAATGCAATAGCATTTTGTCAATTTCAAATGAGTAGTAGATTCATTCTCTGACAAATTTCAGAGTTATTTTCTATTTTCCCTGCCACCTGTATCATGTGACAGCCACTAGCCAATCATAAAATGCATATAGGCATACAGTATATAGTGAACTCTTGCACATGCTCAGTATGAGGTGGTTCCTCACAAAGTGTGCATGCAAAAAGATTATGCACATATTAATAATGGAAGTAAATAATACACTTTAAAAAAAATAGTGTGTTTTCTATCTGAATCATAAAAGTTTAATTTTTAATTTAATTTGTCTCTGTCCTTAACATTTCCTTTTTGAATTATTATTATTTCTTACAGTGCCAGTATCATGTTAAAATAAACTCATGACATCCATCATCCTCATTCTAATTGCTTACAGTTTTACATTAGAAAACTTATATGGTTTTAGGCTTCTTTATCTGCAGTATTCTAATGCAATAGAATCTCTGTTGTGTGGAGTTTATAAAATGGAAATAAAAAGCAATAATAAAATGATCTAACAATCTCATATGCATAATTTTACAATTATCTGTTATCAACCTGCTTAAAAGCAACCATAGATGAGCTTTCCAGTTTCATATCTCAAAGTCACCTAGATTACAAGTTTTGCGCTGTAGAGGGTATTTAGCGAACGCAACAAAAGTTGCGTTATTTCACCCTCCATAGCGCTGTCATTACGAGTTTTAAAAAACCCAGCTTGTGCATGCGATATGGTTGCATTGAGCTCCATACCGTACAAAATCCAAGCGCTGCTTTGACGTGCTTGTGCATGCTTTCCCATAGACATCAATGGGGAGAGAGTGTCAGAAAAAACCTAACCCTGCAATCGTTGAATGAAAAGCTCTGTAACGCAACCCCATTGATGTCTATGGGGGAAAAAAGTTACATTTGAACCTAACACCCTAACATAAACCCCACGTCTAAACACCCCTAATCTGCCGCCCCGACATCGCCGACACCTACATAATGTTATTAACCCTAATCTGCCGCTCCCGATATCGCCACAACCAAAATAAATATATTAACCCCTAATCTGCTGCTCCAGAATCTCTGCCACAATACTAAAGCTAATAACCCCTATTTCCTCGCACCCCAACATCGGCCACACTATAATGAAGATATTAACCCCTATTCTGCCGCTCCCCGACATCGCTGCCACTAAAAATAGCTATCAACCCCTAAACCTCTGGCCTCCCACATCACTACCACTAAATAAACCTATTAACCCTAAACCGCCAGACCCCCATATCGCAACAACCTAAATTAAACTATTAACCCCTAAACCTAACCCTTAACCTAACACTAATCTTAACCCTAACCATAACCCTAAACCTAACACCCTCTAACTTTAACATAGTTAAAATAGAGCTAATTAAAAGTTACAATTATTAACTAAATAATACCTATTTAAAACTAAATACATACTTACCTGTGAAATAAAACCTAGCTAGATACAATATAACTAATAGTAACTTAGTAACTTAGGTTTCATTTTTAGTTCACAGGTAAGTTTGTATTTATTTTTACTAAGTAGACTAGTTAGTAAATAGTTATTACACTCTGTATGTAATTTATCTGATGAAATGGCCAGGAGGTAGCGGCCGAGAAACGCATTATTAGCTCGAATAAATTGTTTTTAACTCTATTATTGGACAGTTCCAAATTCCTTTTCTCACCTACCAACTTTGAGACGCTACTGGGGCATGGTTCTCTAGCATCCATTTAGCCTTGCAGCACGGATCTATCCACACCAGGATACCTTTTGCAGTTCCTTACAGTGGGACTAACCAGAGTTTTACCGCAAAACCATTTTCCACTTCTGGGTCCACAATCAGCACCTGGTCTACGAGGATTTAGATACACGCTGTGGAGCACGGCTCCAATCATCACCAGGGTCTCCTCTTATGGTCCCCAGACAAGCGAGATTCAGCACTACACTTTACCACTGCATTTGCCAGCGTACTGACCGCTGTTAAATGTCAGCCTGCCTGTCTGCACTTTTGTGATTAAAATTTCCACTTCACTTGTGAGTACCATTTCACCGGACACCTCTACACTCTATCACTTTTTGGTTTAGAGATATTTGTACTGTGAGGCGCTCTCTTTCCTTTTTTGTTTTATAGATATCTGTTTCACCGCCAGTTTCAAGAGAAGCAGCCCCAAACACAGAACTGTTTGCAGATTCACTGAACACAACGAATCACAAAAGATTTTTATGAACAAAAAGTTCAGAGAAGGGCCACAAAGCTAATAAGGGGATTGGAGAAATTAACCTATGAGGCGAGGCTAGCCAAACTGGGTCTGTTTTCTTTAGAAAAAAGGCGCTTGAGAGGTGACATGATTACTTTATATAAATATATTCAAGGCCCATATACAGAGATGGCAGAAGCTCTGTTTATTCCAAGAAAATTGTTTCTGACAGAAGGTCATAATTTAAGGTTGGAGGAAAGGAGATTTAATCTCCTGCAACGGAAACGTTTTTTCTCTGTAAGAGCAATAAAATTTTGGAACTCATTACCAAAGGAGGTAGTGAATGCCAATACCATAGATACATTTAAAAATAGTCTGGATAAATTTCTGTATATAAACAAAATTAATGGATATGATTGCTAGTATTAAATGGGTCACATTTTAATGGGGTTATTTAAGCTTAACTGGAACTTTTTGTAAGTATTTTAGATTTGTATAGGTTGAACTCGATGGACTTCAGTCTTTTTTCAACCTTATCTACTATGTTACTATGTTACTGTTGTTTTTTCCTTTTCAGATTTATTTTTCAATCTGTTTGTTCTCTCTATCTGAAGGGACATTTATGTTCTTTGTATTAATTTTTGCATTAATTTGATTAATAACATATCTGTTGTTTTTTATGCCTAGAAATATTATATTATATAATTTTTGGTCTCCATTCACGTAGATATTGATCACTATAGTTTTTTCACCGATCTAACAGAAGTTTTTTACACAGGTTCACTTTAGATCTTATATTTCATTACGTCAATTCTGACTTTGTTATATTTTTAGAGGCGCCTCCTATGTTTATACTCCTAGTATAAATTTCGAATTAACTATTTACTAACTATCTAGTTAAAATAAACCTACCATTGCAAAAAATAAAAAACACTAAAATTACAACAACAAAAAACTACCATTACAAAAAATAACAAACAAAATTATCCAAAATAATAAAAATGATTCCTATTATAATACCCTGTTTTAAAAAAAAAAACACCCCAAAATAAAAAACCCTAATCTATAATAAACTACCAAGGGCTCCCTAAAAGGGCCTTTTATAGGGCATTGCCCTAAAGAAATCAGCTCTTTTCCTACAAAAGAAAAAAAACACACCCCTAACAGTAAACAAACCCCCACCCCCCAAACCCACAAAATAAAAATAAAGTAAAACCTAATCTACCCATTGCCCTGAAAAGGACATTTGTATGGGCATTGTCCTTAATAGGGCATTCAGCTCTTTTGCTGCCCATTAAAAATAAAAAAGGCTATTCTAAAAACAAAAAACCCACCCAAAAACGAAAAAAAAATTTACACAAATTAACAAACGAATTATCAAAATACTAACAATTATTCCTATTCTAATACCCATTTTTTTTTAAAAAAACACCCCAAAATAAAAAAAGCCTTTTGTAGGGCATTGCCCTAAAGAAATCAGCTCTTTTTCTAAAGAAAAATACAAAGATCCAATAACATTACAAACCCCCACCCCCCAAACCCACAAAATAAAAAATAAAAAATATCTAAAAAAACCTAATCTACCCATTGCCCTAAAAAGGGCATTTGTATGGGCATTGACCTTAAAAGGGCATTCAGTTCTTTTTCCTGCCCTTAAAAGGGCATTCAGCTCTTTTAAGAACTGCCTGCCCAACCCTAATCTAAAAAAAAACCCTAACACTAACCCCAGTTTAGGTACTCACAGTTGATGAAGTCCCGCCTGAACGATCTTCATCCCAACGGCTCTATCTTCATCCAGACGGCTCCATATTCATCCTTCGCAGGACCGGCATCTTCTTCATCCCTGCGGAAGAGGAGCAGTCGATGCGTGGAGTCGGAGGTACAGGCGAAGGTCCAATGCGGAGGTCCATGCGAAGGTCCAAGCCGGAGGTCCAGGCGAAGGTCCAAGGCAGAGGTCCAGGCAAAGGTCCAAGGAGGAGGTCCAGGCGAAGGTCCAAGGTGGAGGTCCATCGATCCGACATGGAGGTCCTCTTCATACGATCGTCTGCCGCACACTGAGGATTGAAATGCAAGGTACCCCTTTTATACTGGGGGTACCATTGCATTCCTATTGACTGAAAAATTTGAATCAGCCAATAGGAATTAGGGCTGCTAAAATCCTTTTGGCTGTTCAAATCAGCCAAAAGGTTTTAGCAGCTCTCATTCTATTGGCCCATACAATTGCCCTTTTCAGAGCAATGGGTAGATTAGATTTTTAGATAGTTTTTTTATTTTGTGGGTTTGGGGGTGGGTCTTTAGAAAAAGAGCTGATTTTTTAAGGTCAATGTCCTACAAAAGGCAATTTTAAGGGCTATTGGTAGTTTATTATCGATTAGGTTTTTTTAGTTTGGTTTTTTTTTTTTAAAATGGGAATTAGAATAGGAATAGTTGTTATTAATTTTGATAATTAGATTGTTATTTTGTGTAATGTTTTTTTTTGTTTTGGAGTGGGTTCTCTGTTTTTAGAAAAGCCTTTTTTTATTTTTAATGGGCAACAAAAGAGCTGAATGCCCTTTTAAGGGCAATGCCCATACAAATGCCCTTTTCAGGGCAATAGGTAGAGTAGGTTTTACTTTATTTTTATTTTGTGAGTTTGGGGGTGGGGGTTTGTTTACTGTTAGGGTGTGTTTGTTTTTCTTTTGTAGGAAAAAAGTTGATTTCTTTAGGACAATGCCCTACAAAAGGCCCTTGGTAGTTTATTATAGATTAGGAATTTTTTATTTTGGGGTGTTTTTTTTTTTTTAAAAAAAACAGGGTATTATAATAGGAATAATTTTAATTACTTTGGATAACTTCATTTGTTATATTTTGTAATGGTAGTTTTTTTTTTATTTCTTGTAATTTTAGTGTTTTTAATTTTTTGTAATGTTAGGTTTTATTGTAAGGCAGCTTAGGTTTTATTTCACAGGTAAGTTTGTATTTATTTTAACTAGGTAGTTAGTAAATAGTTAATAACTATTTACTAACTAGTCTACCTAGTTAAAATAAATAAAAACTTACCTGTGAAATAAAAATAAAACCTAAGCTGAGGAGGCGGAGCGAGCGGCTAACCAAGATGGTCGCATGTAACTGAAGCTCCTCACGCAGGCTGGGCAAATTAGCTCATAACCACAGACAACAACGGGGCACAGAGATATAAAACCTCTAACTGAGGATCGGAATATACAGAGAACATTTGCTGAGATTTTGGTCCCGATCCGTATGCTATTACGGACACTATTTGAGCCGTCTACAACTGCGCCACGAGGCCTTTCAGCTCCGCGCTACAGTCAAGATGTAACACAGACCGCTACTCAAGTCCACATACCGATCCGGATCGCCTAACATAACGGATACAGGTGAAATGTTTAGCTTTATGAAAGAGGCAACAATGCTTACTGTTCAGTTTACTAACTAAAAATAAGGAGCAGACAGCGCTTTAAGATCCACCCTATCCACATGACACAAGGCCGAAATTTAGCAAAGGGGATATTTTTTGCCTTTAATATACGCATGTAATTCAATGCCATATTAAGCCCACACACATGAACTGAAATGCTGCATTTGAGCTGAAGCACCTAACTTACATCGTTTCTCAGGCTTATCATATATCTATCTGTGAGACATAGGTTGCAGCCGCTAACCGAACTGACCTATACAGCAAAGTCCATGCTGACACCCTGACTCATCTCAACGCACATTAGATGTAGTCTATCTCCTTATAGACAAAAGTAAAAACTTTTATGCAGCTGTAACTTGTTTTCTGTTCTCCCAGTGGTTGGACACCAGACGCTCAAATCTAAAACTGAGCAGCTAGCTGAGAAGAACACCCTCCTATCCCTCTTCCCACTGTTCTAAGTAGCAGTGGGTCGAATCCACCACCTTTTCCCGAGATCGCTCTGTGAGGGCAAAAACCCCAGGGAGAGGTGTTCCGATTTACCTAATCTCATCATTACTATATAATAAATATAATTGAACACCTGCTATAACCTACCAAAAACCTCTATGATGTTGCAGAGAAAATTGACCAGAAGTGATAAATCTCAAAAACTGCCTTTAACAACCCAGGGAGCCATGAACTCTTTTTTCAAACAAGCCGACAAGCAAAAAAGCAATAAAGCTCTAGACACCACACTAAGCTCACATGATGAAAGCTCTTGTGAAGCTGCAGATCCCTTGTCAGACCTACAACCTACAACTGCAAATGTTGGAAAAGATGATATTATTACTTATGGCGCTATGGAAGCTCTGATAGAACAGGTTAAAACTTGCATTAAAAATGAGTGCGCAGGTTTGAAGAAGGATATTTCGGACTTATGCTATAGAGTTGATACTTTAGAAGAGCATGAATACATATCATCTCAGAAGATTGCAAACCTGTCCTCTAAAGCCTTTCAACATCATCATCGTATGACAGACCTAGAGGATAAATTAGATGATTTAGAAAATCGCTCCAGAAGGAGCAATCTACGCTTCAGGGGAATCCCTGAGACCATACAAAACAATGAGATACAAGATTATCTACAGTCCTTTTTTGCAGACCTGGTAAAGAACAACTCTGGCACTCTATCTGACATCATCTTGGACAGAGCACATAGAGCCCTACGTCCCAAGCCATCAGACAACTTACCTCCTAGGGACATTATAGTGCATTTTCAAAACTTCCACCATAGGGAGACTATCTACAACTATGCAAGGAAACAATCTTCTATCCAGTTCCAGGGTCACCGAATTCAGATATTCCAAGACTTATCTGCAAGAACACTCCAAAAGAGAAGAGATCTTTCCTTTTTAACCTCCCATCTGCGTTCTTTAAAGATCCAGTACAGATGGGGATTCCCAACTTCAGTTATTGCTGTTAAAAATGGAAAAAAAATCGAATGCTCTTACCCACAGGATGCAGAGCATTTCTGCCAACAGTTGGGGATTCCGCTACCTGACCCCCAAACCTCTACTGTGCAATCCTCTACATCAAGTAAACAGGAATCCTCTAAATCGCAAAGAAGACCCTGGATGGACACTACAATCCCTCTAAACAAGCAGCGACAAACCAGTAACGAGGAAGATGAGGTTCAACCACCCTGAAGGAGACACGTAACTATATGTGATTGTCTATGCTGACTATGCAACATTTGTTTGTAGACTTTTTCTCCTTTTATTTCAGGTTTCCTCGGAACTGTTTTCAATCACCCTTCAAGCTATATTACACTAGACTCTATGTGCTTAAGGGATCTCTCCTCTATGTTTTATGTTCTATGTTTTGAGGAAAGAGTTCCTAGATGTTCATCATGTTTTGATGTGTTTTGGTCAGTTATTTTGTTATTCTTAGACCATATGTT
Organism: Bombina bombina; assembly: GCF_027579735.1. Lineage (NCBI taxonomy): Eukaryota > Metazoa > Chordata > Amphibia > Anura > Bombinatoridae > Bombina > Bombina bombina. Next base: position 1,081,171,987 of record NC_069499.1, on the reverse strand, counting down.
TTGCACAGATATACCTATGTAATTGTATAATAATAGTCATGTTTATATTCAGTAATACGATATAATAGTTTATGATTGAATTGTTGAATGACCCCATAAGCTAGCTGTTAACTGCTAAGACAGGAATAGTCTCAACCATAACTGAATATAAAGTCCCCACTTATTCTCTATCCCACTTATTACTACATCTCAAACAGAGATAGTAGCCCCTTAAATGTCTTAAATTTCTTCAATGTATTAAATGCCTTAATCCCCAGAAACTAATTAGACATTAACCTATCCATTATCTGCACACTCTATTTTGCGAAACAAAACTGCTTTAGATAACAATAGTACAGAGATATCCACTAGATTCACTTGTTTCCCTGAGTTTATAAATGTAAGTTATGCACTGTTGAAGCAAATTATGCCACCTTGGTTCCCTAAAGTGGATACAAAAATACAAGACTGTCCTGTTCTATAGAAAATTCTATATTATTCACAATGCTGCTATGTAGATATCTGTTTATATGAAAGTTTTGCTTAGATCTGGACGGATTTGACACCTTACACATAATATACCCCTTATCCCCTCTCCCCTCTCCCCCCCCCCCTTTCCCCAGCAACCCTCCTATCATCCCATGTGCCTCCTGCACGCTCATCACAATACACCAGTGGGCATTTGCCCAGCTTGCCCAGAAGCCTCCACCAATTCAATTCAATTTAAATTCTCCTACCCCTACTATATACCACCTTACTAAACTCTTAACCATACATTTTCCATTCCATTTTCATACATTGGTTCCCCTGTACAAATCTCTAGTTCCTCTATTTTAGAGGACACACACACTCATATCCTTTGCAATGCCTAACCATCCACATGAAGGATCAATATCAATAGCCACCCAAAATGTGAAGGGATTCCTATCAGCTGAAAAACGTTCAATTGCTCTCCATGACTTTTACAAGAGAAATCTTGATATCATTATGATTCAAGAGACACATTTTAAAAAAAAACCATGAGCCTACACTCTCATCCAAATACTACGATAAACACTACTTTAGCTCAGGCCTGACCAGACATAACGGTGTATGCACCCTATTTAGACGCAATACTTCTTTTGACCTACTACAACAATTCAATGATCATGAAGGTAGAATTTTAATACTAGTAGGACTCTATTATGGTAAGCCTATTACTCTCGCAAACATATATACGCCCCCATCAGACCCACCCCCTGTTTTTTCAGAAAAGTTACCAACAAACTCCTAGATATTGCCAAAGGCCCAATCATATTAGGTGGGGATTTTAACTACCCTTCGGACCCTATACTGGACACTTCAACAGGTCACTCCTACCTAAGAAACTCACAGATTAGGAATAATAACACATCTCTCCGCACACTGAAGCTGTTTGATACCTGGAGAACGGTACACCCCTCCATCAGAGATTACACATTTTTCTCTCACCCGCAAAAATCTTATACCAGACTCGACTACATATTCTGTGACCAAGCATCATTGACAAATTTGGTCGACTCAAAAATCTCACACACTACATGGTCAGACCATAGTCTAGTTAAATCTATCTTTAAATGGACGAGTAAACCTAGTCACAGTTTAAACTGGAGATTAAATGAGTATATTCTCACAGACAATGAAATCATAGAACAACTCATTAAATTTACAGACGAATATTTTGTATTTAATATATCTGCAGACACGAACACTGCAAACAATTGGGAATCCTACAAGTGTTATATTAGGGGAGTTATCATACAACTAACAGCGAAACTTAAAAAGCAGAGATCTGCTCAATTCGACACCTTGTCTAACTCTCTAGAGAAAAGTGAAGCTATACATAAAAAAGACCCAAAATCCCCACAAAAATTATCCGCAGTCATGGAAGCTAGGGAAAGCCTTAATAAATTCCTGGTAGAAAATGCGCATATGCGCACCCTGACAACAAAAGCTAAATTCTATGCTGAATCAAACAAAGCCGGAAAAATGTTAGCCAGATCTTTAAAAAAAAAAAGGCTTTCCTCTCATATTCAATCCATTAAACAAAACACAGGAGTAGTTTGCACTAAAAACGAAGATATAGCTGACAGCTTCGTTACATACTACACCTCACTTTACAACATAAACAACACAAATGATCAGGGGAGTAGAGACAAGCTACAAACGTATTTAGACTCTATAGATACTCCCTCTATCCCTGAAGAAGACGTGTCTATGCTAGACTCCCCCATCTCTTTACTAGAAGTGATCAACACGATTAAATCCATGTCCAATGGAAAATCACCAGGTCCAGATGGCCTTACAACCAAATTTTACCAGTTATTAATAGGTAATGTTGCCCCACATTTACAAGAGCTATTTCTCTCTATAGACCAGGGTCTTACATTCCCCCAATCTCTTTTAAATGCTATGATAACAGTAATTCCGAAACCAGATAAACCCAGAGATCTTGTTAGCAACTATAGACCGATTTCTCTCTTAAATGTGGATATTAAAATATATGCTAAGATTTTAGCCAATCGTCTTGCTCGAGTCCTACCGAAGGTCATCCACCCTGATCAGGTGGGATTCGTTAGTGGCCGTGAAGCAAAAGACAATACCACTAGACTCCTACATACATTATTAACCTCACACGAACAAACAAGCCCCCTAGTGCTGCTGTCTACTGATGCTGAGAAGGCCTTCGACAGGGTCGACTGGCATTTTATGTGGTCGGTCCTGTCGAAATTCGGCATCTCAGACATATTCTTGTCTAGAGTACAAGCCTTATATCACAACCCTCGAGCCACTATTAAGGTTAATGACATAATATCTCAATCCTTCCCTATCTCTAATGGCACTGGGCAGGGTTGTCCGTCATCCCCTCTTCTATTCGCTCTCACGGTAGAAATCTTAGCTATTCAAATCAGAAATAATCCAAATATTTTGGGAATTAAGGTAGGTAACATTCAACAAACATGTCTCCTGTTTGCAGACGACATCATCTTCACTCTGCAGACACCACTAACTTCCATTCCAGCCCTGATAAGAGATCTGGAGAGTTATAAACAATTTTCCAACTATTCAATTAACATGAATAAATCGAGCATTATCCCCATCCACATAAACTCAATGGAAATGGACTATATTTTACATAAAACTCCCTTCCCTGTCGTAAATACCCTTAGATACCTAGGACTAAATATACCAAAGAACCCTAAAAATTTATTCCAAGAGAACTACATTACACTTCAAACTCATGTCTTCTCCCTATTACATACATGGCATAAACAAGGGCACCTTTCCTGGATAGGCCGCATAAACACAATAAAGATGATGATACTCCCTAAATATCTATACATATTCCAAGCTCTTCCAATATCATTACCGAGACACTACCTTCGTACGCAACAAAAGATGCTAGATTCTTTTATTTGGGCTTACAAAAAACCAAGGGTGTCAAAGAATTCTATGTATTTAAGCAATTAGGAAGGTGGCCTAAATGTCCCAAATTTATTACAGTATCACAAAGCGACACATTTAACACGAATAGTCTCATGGTCTCACAACCCCTCCTCCAAAATATGGATCCAAATGGAAGCTGCCTCCCTTGGCTTAAGCGGGATGCGAGATCTTTATTGGCTCCCTAAATCATCCAGACCCCCCATAACTAAGGCTAATGAATGCATAAAAACTACCTTAACCATATGGGACTCCCTTATTCGAAATCCAAACACTCTCTCTACCCCAATCTCTCCAATGACTCCTCTGTTAAATAACACCCTTTTTTTATCCCAACACCAGTTCAAATTTGAACCAGAAGATTCTTCCCTGAAAAATATGCCTATATTTTTACTCACAGAAAACTCCCAAATAAGGGATAGAATTGCCTTAAGGGAATCAATAGGCTCTCCCTTCCACTGTTGGTTTCCCTACCTCCAAATACGCCAAGCAATTATGGATAACCCTCATAAAAATGACTGCCTCCGTCCGCTTACCCCATTTGAGAAGCTATGCAATACAAAAGACACTCAGAAATCCCTTCTCTCTCTCACACATAAACTCTTAAGAGCTATACACTCAGTCAAACTACCCTCATATACCACCAAATGGGAAACTGAACTTCGAGTTCAGCTCCCAAAAGACACCTGGCTAAAATGTTTCAACACAGTCCACTCCTCCTCCTCCTCACTCATTCTGACCGAACTTAATTATAAGATCATCTCGCGCTGGTATCTTACACCTCAAAAATTGAATGAAATATATCCAGGTGCTAACTCGAGCTGCTGGAGACGATGTGGGGAAGTGGGCACACTTTCCCACATATGGTGGTCCTGTAATAAAATGTCCACTTACTGGGCTCAAATCGAGCGTAGCATCAATCTTACATTAAACACACAAATATCCCTTTCGGCAACCATGATCTTACTAAACCAAATCCCTAGATTGGAATGTGTCTACCGAAGGAAACTCCTTCAACTGATGTTAACTTGCGCTAGACGCGTTGTCCCTCGGTATTGGAAACAAGCTCATCCCCCTACTTATGAACACTGGGTATCAGAAGTCACACACATACTAGCTTTAGAGAAGAGACACTATTGTTTTATAGGAAAGAGAGATTTTATACTAGATATAATTTTCCTATGGGAACAAAGAACACCATGACTCTACAAAACCGACCCTTCTTCACTGCTAAATACCACAGGCTCCATAATTCTTCGGAGTATGTATTTCATTCTTTGTAAGGATTAATTGCAAAGGATTTACATGGAACCACACTATAATATACTATATTATTCTATAATTTATCTTTACATATTTTTATGTTTGTCTACTTCCTCCTATCCCTTACCGTCACCTGTCCGAACCCTTCTCCTACTCCCCCTCAGACCTCCCTCCCCCTTCTCACTTTAAGACAAGACAAAGACTCAAGGTAGCTGGAGAATGTTCGCTGATTTCAAGGAAATTACGTTATATTGTATTTTACCATGACATTATGTACCCCTATATATCTGTATTCTTTTATTTTTGCTGTTTATCACCCGACTGATCTCTATTGCTGCACGCTCTAACCCTTTCCATATCCCTCCTTAACCATCCTCTCTCCCTCTCGTCCCCTATATTCCCCCCCCTCTTGTTACATGCCTTTTTACTATTTACTAATCCCTATTATTATCTGCCCTAACCCTCTCCATACCCTCCCTCTGTCCACCTCTCTCCCTATTACCCAAAGAACTTATTTTTAATTTGCTTTTTGCTTTCCTCAAATAAGGGAAAGAAATGATCACTAAGATATTACAATGCCTTACTGTAATTGAAAAACAATTATTGGTTTATGTTTGTTGTTCTTTATATGTCTATGTTTTTTCCTAAAAAATCAATAAAAATTATTTAAACAAAAAAAATAAAATAAAACCTAAGCTAGCTACAATATAACTATTAGTTATATTGTAGCTAGCTTAGGTTTTATTTCACAGGTAAGTATGTATTTAGTTTTAAATATGTATTATTTAGTTAATAATTGTAACTTTAATTTAGCTCTATTTTAATGATGTTAAAGTTAGGGGGTGTTAGGGTTAGGTTAAGGGTTAGGTTTAGGGGTTAATAGTTTAATTTAGGATGTTGCGATGTGGGGGGCTGGCAGTTTAGGGGTTAATAGGTTTATTTAGTGGTTGTGATGTGGGAGGCTAGAGGTTTAGGGTTTAATAACTTTATTTAGTGGCGGCGATGTCGGGGAGCGGCGGAATAGGGGTTAATGTCTTTATTATAGCGTGGGCGATGTTGGGGTGCAGAGGGAATAAGGTTAATAACGTAAGTATAGTGGCGACGATGTTAGTTAACGGTGGAATAGGGGTTAATACATTTTATTAGTGGCAGTGATTTTGGGAGTGGCAGATTAGGGGTCAATAACTTTAAAATAGTGTTTTGTGATGCGGGAGGGCCTCGGTTTAGGGGTTAATAGGTAGTTTATTGGTGTTAGTGTACTTTGTAACAGTTTAGTTATGAGTTTTATGTAACAGTTTTGTTGCATAAAACTCATAACTACTGCTCTCAGATGGCGGTACTGAAATTGTCGTTATAGGGTGTAACACAAGCATTTTAGCCTCACCGAAAAACTCGTAATGGCAGTGCTATGGAAATCCCATGAAAAAACGTAATTTATTTGAGTGCGGTACTGACGTTGCATTACAGGCTAAAAGGCTTGTGGTACAACTATATCGACAAGACTTATAATGGCTGCGTTGCTGTTTTAACGCTGAAAAGACCATTTTTTCAGCGCTAAAACACGAACACACAACTCGTAATCTACCTGAGTGTGATTTAAGCCCTGTCTTTACACAACAAAATGATTATGTTAAAGGGACAGTCAAGTCAAAATTAAACTTGCATGATTCAGATAGTGCATGCAATTTTAAACAACTTTCCAATTTGCTTTTATCATCAAATTTGCTTTGGTCTTCTTTGTTGAAAACTAAACATAGGTAGGTTTAAAATGATTTCTAAGCAATTGAAAGTCGCATCTTATCACAAAACATGTTGACAGTTTTTCAGTTAGACACTGCTAGTTCACGTGTGCCATATAGATAACAGTGTGCTCACTCTTGTGGAGTTATTTATGAGTCAGCACCGATTGGCTAAAATGCAAGCCTGTCATAAGAACAGAGATAAGGAGGCAGTCTGCAGATATAAGTTAATCACAAAGGTAAAAAGTATATTAATATAACAGTGTTGGTTATGCAAAACTGGGAAATTGGTAATAAAGGGATTGTCTTTTTAAAAAAATAAAAATTTTAAGTAGACTGTCCCTTTAATTAATATGTGAACTGAGTAAGCAAACAACTTTATCATTTGCAATTGTGCAAGTCAAGGCTATTGAAACTGAAAATTCCAAAACTCATGCTTTCTAATGAGTTGTAATACTAAAGATGAACTCTCTCATACAACAGTATTGGGGGAGTATAAATAGTGGAAAATCATTTTAAAACAACATGAAAACTGGGTTTTCTCATGCGGCAGAATGGTATAGAATTTGAACAGGAGACAAAAACTTGTGTAAAGCACTTTCCACAGAAATGTCCCAAGCTGTACTTGAATTTGCTAATGTTCTGACATTCTTCTAGCCATTTCCTTGCATTGCAAACCATTACCATCTCTGTCTGCAGCTAGTTCTGTAAAACCACTATCTTTTAATTGGTTGTCCCACATTTTCTTGAACGTTTATTTTCAAAACATGATTTTCACTAAAATCAGTTTCCCTACTATAATTTTTTTATAAACTACAAAGCTTTTCCCACTCAATGCATCATTTATACTGATGCCACAATATTTGAATATATAGTACCTAAAATAATAAAATAATTTAAAAATATTAAAAATATTAGTTGTATCACATGAGCTGCAGGCCAGTTGTCTATTACAAATTTAGGTGATATCTTGTTTAATATAATACATACTACATAAAAAAAATGTGTGCCCATAGCAGCTTATATGAAAATAAATAAAGTATATAAAATACATTTTTCTATACTCTGTTTATAATATATAAGTATGCAAAGCATTTATATGGCTGATAGATATGCAGTGTTGTATTTGGCTGTGTCAAACAATTTAACCATCATCAAAACACTAATGCAATTGCATAACAGCACAGTTGTATGGGCAAAGGAAGGAAGTGTATATAGTACAGTAGAAATAGGAAATAACTCAGTTAAACTCATAGTTTATTTAAGGATATGAAAACTTCAGAAAAGATACATCAAATTTTTAAAATGACAGCATACATTATGAGATAGGCAAGCAGGCAGGATTTTGCTGCAGCATGCATGCTTTTAACACAAAGGGTTACATTGAGTGGCTATATATATATATATATATATATATATATATATCATGCTTACATAAACTTCAAATGAGATTTTTTATATTTTTATTTTGCTGCAGATAATCCATTGCTTTAGTGAAAAAGCCATCCCTTATCCAGACTTATACAGCATTTAGTTTGTAGAATTAGAGAGACAGATACAATGAGGCCTATTTATCAAATGTCTGTCGGACCTGATCCGACAGTGCGGCTCAGGTCCGACAGACATCGCTGAATGCGGAGAGCAATACGCTCTCCGTATTCAGCATTGCACCAGCAGCTCTTGTGAGCTGCTGGTGCAACGCCGCCCCCTCACGGCCAATCAGAGGGGGGTCAATCAACCCGATTGTACTCGATCGGGTTGAATTGTGGCGATCTCTGTCCGCCTCATCAGAGCAGGTTAGACCGCTGCATCATAACTGCTGTTCCTAGCGAGTCTGAAGACTCGCCAGAAACACAGGCCCTCAAGCGCAATTCGGAGCTTGATAAATGGGCCTCAAAGGGTTAAATTTATAATTGCGTCAACCTGACCACATTCGCTGTGTTAAATATGCTCGCTCTGCATCGCTGACGCAAACCTATATTCAAAGTCCTTGTTTATAAAAAAAACTGTAAAACTGACGTGCATCAGGTATGACGCGAAGAGCATCGTACTGTTGATAAATATGAAGAATAGATGGTGCGGATTTCACTTTTTATTAAATAACCTACACAGAATTTTGTATGATCCTCATCACATGTCCATCACGTGACTTGTATTTTCATATAGTTTGTACTCCAATTTACTTACATTTCTTTCTTGTCCATGAATAAGAACAGTTCTTTAAGGTAATATTTAGGGCCAGACTACGAGTGAAACGCAAATGTTTGTGCTTCAAGAGATATTGGGTTTTCGTGATCATTTGCACTCAGGTTAAATTGTGTTGGTATTACAAGTTGAAAGTAAACGCGATCACTTGCGCGCAATCACGATTTACGCTAGAATTACAGCATCCTCAGAGCTGTGGTTAACTGTTTAGCGAAACAAAAAAGTGTCACAAAACACATCATTGAGATACATACATATACATATCTAAATATATATATAAATATTTATATGTGTATATATGCATTTACAGACATATATACACATATAAATGTGTAAATACATATGTACACATATATAGACATATATATATATCTATATATATATATATATATATATATATAAGTACATTAGAGCCCTATGCAGTTAAAGGGACAGTAAAGTTAAAATTAAACTTTCATGATTCGGATAGAGCGTGGAATTTTAATCAACCAATTTACTTCTATTATCAAATACTTTGTTGAAGAGTAAATCTAGGTGGGCTCATAGGACTTCAGGAGTGTGCACGTGTCTTTAGCACTCTTCATAACATTTTTAAAAACAATTTTGCAAACACTACTTTCATAGACTGATAGACACGTGCACTCTTCTGAGGTCCTATGAGCCCACCTAGGTTTAATCTTCAACAAATAATACCAAGAAAACAATACAAATTTGATAATAGAGGTAAATTTGAAAGTTGCTTAAAGGGACATGAAACCTCAAAATTTTCTTTCATAAATCAGATAGAGAATACAATTTTTTAACAACTTTCCAATTTACTTCTATTATTTAATTTGCTTCCTCCTCTTGTTACCCTTTGCTGAAAAATGTATCTAGGCAAGCTCAGGAGCAGCAGAGAACCTAGGTTCTAGCTGTTGATGGAAGACTGCATATATAATATATATCGATTGTGATTGGCTCACCCATGTGTTCAGTTTGAAACCATTAGTGCATTGATGTTCCTTCAACAAATGATACCAAGAGAATGAAACATTAAATAATAGAAGTAAATTAGAAAGCTGTTTAAAATTGTATTATCTATCTGAATCATGAAATATTTTTGGGGGTTTAATGTCCCTTTAAAATTGCATGCCTTATCTAGAGACCATGAAAGTTTTAAAAAAAAGTTGAAAAAACATATTTATGCAATATTCATATTTAATAAAGTGTTATACTTTGTAGTTAGTGTAAATACAGGGAGTGCAGAATTATTAGGCAATTTGTATTTTTGAGGATTAATTTTATTATTGAACAACAACCATGTTCTCAATGAACCCAAAAAACTCATTAATATCAAAGCTGAATAGTTTTGGAAGTAGTTTTTAGTTTGTTTTTAGTTATAACTATTTTAGGGGGATATCTGTGTGTGCAGGTGACTATTACTGTGCATAATTATTAGGCAACTTAACAAAAAACAAATATATACCCATTTCAATTATTTATTTTTACCAGTGAAACCAATATAACATCTCAACATTCACAAATATACATTTCTGACATTCAAAAACAAAACAAAAACAAATCAGTGACCAATATAGCCACCTTTCTTTGCAAGGACACTCAAAAGCCTGCCATCCATGGATTCTGTCAGTGTTTTGATCTGTTCACCATCAACATTGCGTGCAGCAGCAACCACAGCCTCCCAGACACTGTTCAGAGAGGTGTACTGTTTTCCCTCCTTGTAAATCTCACATTTGATGATGGACCACAGGTTCTCAATGGGGTTCAGATCAGGTGAACAAGGAGGCCATGTCATTAGATTTTCTTCTTTTATACCCTTTCTTGCCAGCCACGCTGTGGAGTACTTGGACGCGTGTGATGGAGCATTGTCCTGCATGAAAATCATGTTTTTCTTGAAGGATGCAGACTTCTTCCTGTACCACTGCTTGAAGAAGGTGTCTTCCAGAAACTGGCAGTAGGACTGGGAGTTGAGCTTGACTCCATCCTCAACCCGAAAAGGCCCCACAAGCTCATCTTTGATGATACCAGCCCAAACCAGTACTCCACCTCCACCTTGCTGGCGTCTGAGTCGGACTGGAGCTCTCTGCCCTTTACCAATCCAGCCACAGGCCCATCCATCTGGCCCATCAAGACTCACTCTCATTTCATCAGTCCATAAAACCTTAGAAAAATCAGTCTTGAGATATTTCTTGGCCCAGTCTTGACGTTTCAGCTTGTGTGTCTTGTTCAGTGGTGGTCGTCTTTCAGCCTTTCTTACCTTGGCCATGTCTCTGAGTATTGCACACCTTGTGCTTTTGGGCACTCCAGTGATGTTGCAGCTCTGAAATATGGCCAAACTGGTGGCAAGTGGCATCTTGGCAGCTGCACGCTTGACTTTTCTCAGTTCATGAGCAGTTATTTTGCGCCTTGGTTTTTCCACACGCTTCTTGCGACCCTGTTGACTATTTTGAATTAAACGCTTGATTGTTCGATGATCACGCTTCAGAAGCTTTGCAATTTTAAGAGTGCTGCATCCCTCTACAAGATATCTCACTATTTTTGACTTTTCTGAGCCTGTCAAGTCCTTCTTTTGACCCATTTTGCCAAAGGAAAGGAAGTTGCCTAATAATTATGCACACCTGATATAGGGTGTTGATGTCATTAGACCACACCCCTTCTCATTACAGAGATGCACATCACCTAATATGCTTAATTGGTAGTAGGCTTTCGAGCCTATACAGCTTGGAGTAAGACAACATGCATAAAGAGGATGATGTGGTCAAAATACTCATTTGCCTAATAATTCTGCACTCCCTGTATTATACATTTCAATGTTCTGCACATAGCAGAATATGTTCTAATTATTTATGTTGGGTGTTTTTGCTAACTTTTTTTGCTTCATTGACATATGGGGAAATAGGTTATTGCATGCGCAATATTGTAGGTTCGGCTTTTTATACACGTCGGGTTAGCACGAGTGCGATAACTTTTTACTTTCAACTCGTAATACCAGAGCTATTGACGCACTCAAAAAGTTTACTTTTAGTGCAATTAGCGCTATAGCGAAAGCACTAAAAAGTGCTCCACTTGTAATCTAGCCATTAGTTGGTTAATGTCCTTAAAAAAGCTATTTTTATACAAGTACAAACAATAACTCTTACATATATATGTGTGTGTGTATTTACAATTAAAATATCATATTCCTGCATGTGAAGAACATTAGAATGTTAAATATATATAACTCGGGTTAGCGCGCAAGCGCTAATTGTTAGTTTTTTTCTTCTATGCTCTCCATTGAAGTAAATAGAGCAAATGCGTTAGCTCGGTCGCGACATCCTATTGGGGAGATTTATCAATCAGCCAATGCTGCTTTCTCCGCTCAAGGTTTCAGGTTCGCCTGAAACCTAAGTTAAGAAGCAGCGGTCGTAAGATTGCTGCTCCTTAACTTGTCCACCACCACCTTTTAGGTGGCGGACTGCAATCATCCTGATCAGATATGATAGGGATGATTGACACTCCCTGCTAGCGACCGATTGGCTGTAAATGTGCAGGGGGGCAGCATTGCACACAGGGCCGGATTTCCCAATTTCCCATTAGGCACAGTAGGCATGTGCCTACAGCCGCCTTGCAGTGAGGGGCGCCTGCCTGTCAGTAATAAAAAAATAAAAAAATATTAATTTTTTTTAATTTTTTTTTAGAGGGCATTTATTTTAGTAAGAATTGTGCTGCCAGGTGCCTACAAAGTCGAGTGTTTCATTGGGAATATGTTACAGCAGTTGAGGGAGCCATGAAGGAGAGAGGGGCAAAGATTAAAACTAAACCCCTCCCATTTTCGCCAGGCATGTTTAGTTTCACTTTTATTTTATGTACTTCTGTTGCCTCACACAGCCAAGCTCCATGCTGATGTGGTGCAGAAACTTTTTGT